>NC_134704.1:103443476-103743476 GCF_043290135.1 Rhipicephalus microplus | reverse complement strand
CCGACACTGTAGACTTCAACTAAGGGAATACTACCCGCCTCACCCCAAGCCCAACAGGGCCCAGTTCGTTCAGTGGCGGAAATTACAAACTGGCACCTACACTAATTCTGTAATTAAAAAACCCATTTACCCTGATTTGTATACAGTCGCCGACCGACTCTTCAGACCTGGCGAGGACCGAAAAAAAAGTCCGAAAAATTGAACAGTCCAAAAAATTCACTTTTGTCAGAATTATAAGCTTTATTGCATCAGGCAGACTTAAAATAGTCCATGATTCTGCCTGCGTCATACTACGCTTGGAAGCAATTTGGTTCCCCCATATCTGCGCCACGTGACATCGTCACCGTAAATGCTCAACAAAAACGTCACCGCGGTGCCGATCTCTGCTGCCGATAGCTGCAGCCAATCATCGTCGTCATCATCTGAACCGCTCACCGGCTGTGGCACAACCTGGCGAAGAATTTCTTCACCTGTGAGCTCCAAGCACGAAATCGTCTTCCTCCGCACGAGTGAAGTCTTCAAATATGGAGTTTTAGAATAACGTTTGCGGGCGTTGCCGGTATAGCGGACACATTATGAGTTCTAGAATAGCGTTTGCTCCTCCTAGGGAAAGGTCTTGGGACATTCGCCCCGACCACAATCACAAATGCACGGAAGCTACACACAACACTTCGTGGGCTGCGATTGTCGCACGCTATTTCAAATTTTCTGCAGGCAGGCCCCGAACGGCGACTCGCGTTACGACACACGCGCAGTGGCAGTGACGGCACCGCAAGGGCTCACAGTGCGCTATTCTAAAACTCCCTAATGCCATTGTGGCAGGCACATTCACTCCTCTACTGCGCAGCTCCGCCTCCTTCCTGTATAGTGCGATGACGACAGTGCTGACCACTACGGCTGACCGAAGACGAAAAAATGGTCCCGTGCCGCGTTTACTAAAGCAGACACGGCCTCGGAAGCTTGAAATATGACATTTGCTTTCCAATCTTGGAGGCAGGAAAGCCATTTTAAAATTAAGGCACTAAGCTTACTCAAGCCGGCAGAAAATTCAACACTGCAGCGTCCATGCGGGTTCGTGGTGTGCCTCAAAACAAGTGATTTAGTCCGAAAAATTCAACTTTAGGGGGAGCAATTCGTCCGGGAAATCAGCCGAAAAAATGCTTCCAGCAAGTCCAGCAAGTCCGAATTTTGGGAGTCCGAAAAATCTGTGAGCGACTGTATGTAGTAATAGGGCCACACTAGCACATATTCTCAAGGAATGTCCAGCACTAATTGTCAATATGAGAGATGCGGCCTCCATTGAAGACCTTCGGAAGCGTTGGCGGACTGCGCTGCTCAGCTCAAGACTAGATAATCAACACTGGGGATCCAGCAGGCTAAGGAAGCTGCTGAGAGACATGGTCTCTCGGCCATCTCCTAGGTGGGATCTCAGTCCGGTAACCTGCAGGAAGTGAATAAAGTTGTTCACTCAACTCACTCACTCAGTGCTCGTGAGTTGTTCACTCACGAGCACTTTTTATTCTGCCATTCCACTTCAACGAAATTTGACTATGCAATTCTAGGCTGAGGTATTTATTGCCACGCAGTTCACACAATCTTGAACATTTTGATGCATTTTCAGAACATGAAAATGTGTAGACGAAGTCTAAAACACTCGATGGCGCCATCAGAAACTGCCGCCACGGTGTACAGAAAAGATCAGTCAGAAGGGTAATAGTTGGAAGGGTACTAGAAAATATCAGTCAGGAAAGCACCAGGTGTCAGTTTGCGGGACTGTAGCGTATGAATGTAGGGATGTGCCTATTATGCGAGGAAAAAAAATCTAAATTTTGACTACTGAAGTTGGGATCCTGCCACGGTAGTCCAGTGGCTAAAGTACTCGGCTTCTGACCCGCAGGTCGTGGTATCAAATCACGGCTGCTGCGGCAGCATTTCTGTTGGAGGCGGAAATGTTGTAGGCCCGTGTGCTCAGATTTGGGTGCACGTTAAAGAACCCCAGGTGGTCGAAATTTCCAGAGCCCTCCTCTACGGCATCTCTCATAATCATATGGTGGTTTTGGGACGTTAAACCCCACATATCAACTACTGAAGTTGGGGGTGCATTTATACTTGTATATTTGCATACTCTTAAAGGCATGCTAAGACCCCTTTGACGTGGCCGACGATTTTTCAAATTTTGTCATTTATGCAGGCTACGAAGGTTACGGAGCACCCGAAGACTGTTCAGTGCCACCTCCACCTCCAGGCCTGGAGCCTATCCTCCTTCCAACAGAAGCTGTGCTTACGGGATATGCGATACCACCACCCCCAGATGTGCAGCCAATCATTGACAAGATGGCCGTCTATGTAGCCAAAAATGGGGAGGATTTTGAGACCATCGTCAAGAGCAAAGGTGCGTGCGTTCTCTTTTTACGTGTTAGTGTGATCACAGGGTTTGGCTAGCTATAAAATTAGTGAAGCCTAGCTTGTATGCTATTGTTACTCTTAAAGGGTTAGTAAACAACCCCAAGCTCAAAAAATTGTTGTAAAGAGAGATATGTGCACTTTTACTTCGTGAACACGCTGCCACAAAAATTTTGCGAATACGTGCTATATTAAGGAAGTTACAGGGCCTAGAACATCGCTTCCAGCTGGTTTCAAATTTTCACTCGGTCTCGCCACCCTTCTCCTATGTAGGAAGCGGAAGGCGTGGCCCATCGTCGTGACTCTGCCCAGTTCGGCAATATGGCAAGACGTCAGCGATTTACGTCATCGGCGAACTCGATCAGTTGCAAAGCACTTCCGCTTGCTGCAATGCCTGGTTTATTTCCATTTACCTGGTGCCGATGCTTCTCTGCAGCCCAGACGATCGACTTGCAGTCGACATTTGTAACAAAACTGCGTTCCAAATCCCGGACATCAAGTTGGCTCAATTTTTCTGGAGTTCAAAATTTTGGGAGTAGACTGCCGCACCATCTGGAAGCAGCAACACAAAACACAAATAATGTTCTTAATAGTGGGTGTGCCTATCAACAGGTGGCGCGACAATCTCCTCACTCCCAAAGACTGGGTCAGTGAAGTGTCCCGATTTTGATGCATGGAGCCTATGGGGAGTTTCCCAACTCGTATGATTGAATAGCTCTGTCGTAGCTGTGACTGGGAACAGGAACTGTTGACTTCACTACTGTTTGTTGAGACATGGTTTAGACCAATCAAAGAGCTGCGGGCTGCGTCACATCGCCGATCGCCGAGTTTTCGTCACTGCGCGTGCAAAGAGATTGGTCAGTCGTAGGAAAGGAGCATGGGAATTGTTTTTCGAAATGGAGGCTGTGCGCAGCGCGCAGCTCTGTAATATTCAGAAAACGTGATCGCTGCGGTCTACTCTATGAATTACCAAGCTTGTTTGGGGGATGTAAAAAAATAGTCTGAGCCTGTTGACTGGCCCTTTAAGGGGACAGACAGGTCTTTGGGACCCAAAAGTGACAAAAAAATTCCTTTTTAAAAATTGCAAGTATTTTTCTATCTCTTTGCAAATTTTCACACACCAGGAAGTGGTAATTTTTTTGTAATGTTATTCTATTTGTCCAGATTCTTGATGCTGTTAACATGCAGAACCTGCCAAAAAACAAATGGGGAACCGACTTCGAGGCTGCTTTATAATTTGCCGGCACTTGTGTTAGAAGCTCTGCTACGAATTTATGAGCATCTTTATGAGGATTGCAAAACATGTGCACCATGATTGTTGCTTTTAGAAGAAGCTTAGTGTTCTGTTTTTTCCATTTTTCTGAAAAAAAAAAATACCGTAATTACTCGAATCTAACGCGCACCTTTTTTCCGGTTAAGCGAGTTAATAAATCGCATGCGCGTTAGAATCGAGTACGAAAAAAAAAAAATTACGGTCAATCTATTGCCATCGGCAAATCCAAAATGGCCGCCCCCTACGTGCGTCGGCATGGCGCGTCGGCCATTTCTGCCTATGTGTTTCCCATGTGCGGCACTTCGTACGTGTGCTGAGGAGTTCGTCATCTAGTAGTGCATTAGCATCGACGGCGTGGAAGGGCTGACTCCGAAAACTCAAGTGCACCACGATGCCGCTTTTAAAAGAAAAGTCATCGCGTGTGCAGAAACGGACGGAAATCGGGCCGCATCGCGGTCGTTCGGAGTTCCCGAAACGTGCATGCGGGACCGGCGGAAACAAAAGCAAAAGATTGTCGACAGCGAAGCTTCACGCAAAGGCTTCAGTGGACCACAGCAGGGCCGGTTTCCGCAAATTAAAGAGCTGCTCGGCGAGTATATGCTTGAGCAGCGAGCGGCACAGCGGCCCGTGACGACAGAACTGCTCCAAGTGCGGGCTGTGCAATTAGTCTTAGAAAAAGGTCTAATGTGGAGCTAGTTTAAAGCGAGCAGGTGCTGGCTAACTAACTTTATGAAGAGGAAAGGCTTTTCCGTCCGAAGGGGAACATGCATATGCGAAAAGTTTTGCGGAGGAATACGATGAAAAGCTTCACAGTTTTCAGAGGTTTGTCCTAAACTTCTACCTGCTTGGGCAAATCGGGAATGCCGATCAGACACCTCTTTACTTCGACATGCCTGGCACCACAACCGTGAGTTACAGGAAAACTAAATAAATATTTGAAATCAGCAGACAAAAACTGCATAATTCTCTGCAGTTTGATCAAGATCACTGAAGAAATAAAACAATGTCTAAGACCAGTCTGCCCCCTTAAGTAAACATACTCCATTTCTCGAAAAATTCCCTGACTTGTGGTGTAATCATCAAGCAGAGTAAAATTTTGGACTGACAGATTTGGAAATATTACAATAGCTCCCACAAATATTACCAAAGAACCAGTCTGCAAAAAGCAAAACTCTGTTTCAAAGACGCACATTCACTTCAATCTGGGGTACACTCAAGTGAGCATGCCAAGAATCACACAGCACTGCAGGCACTGTCCTTTTTCATTTTCATGTGTAAGCATTGAAATAACATGCAAAAGAGCCTTTGCACCGCGTACGTGTCATTCTTGTCTGCCACCTTAGCGGCATTGCATTTTTCATCCACTGAAATATCCCAATACAATCCTTATTCTTCTTTTTTTTCCAATTTCTCAACTCTTGCATGTTTTACTACTTACTCTGTTTACTTTACACATTTGCCTGAAAAAAACATATTTTTTTTTTCACTGCAGTGGTAAAGGAGTGGTTGGGTTAGCAACAAATTGTAATATTACATGAAGTAAGGCTGGTAGGTAGCTCTTTTAGATAAGATCTTGCACTTCAAAACATAGGTGCTAGAGAATACAGCCACTCCAGCAAGAAACGCTCTTTTCGCCATCTCTCTTTGCATGGAGAGCACATTACATAGAAGGGTATACGAACCTGCTGTAATGCCTGCTGAGATAGCTTACATGCCAGTGATTTCTACTACGCCCTTAAAGTCGAAGTTCACAGTTGCAGCTTGAGCGACGCATTCCACTCTCCGACGTCACTTAATGATCCTTGAAGACGGGCTGCGCGCTTCCTCCCTGCTTCAGTAGCAGTCTGTGGCAGGCGTGGCACACAGGGTGGTGTCGCATGTATCCTTCGTGCTACGAAGATGGGTCAGCTCTTTTCATCTCTGCTTCAGCCGCATTCATTGCCCCCACCAGCGCGTTTTCGCCCACGTGTACAGTCGAAAACCGCGATAACGAAATCCCGAGGGAACGAAATTCTCACCGCAACGAAATATTTTCGGAGCATCGGTGCATGCCCATAGGAGTCAATGCATTTCCTAACTCGCGACAATGAAAAATATTCATAACACAGTCCATCATTAATGACATTTTTGAAACACGAGTGTGCATATAATCTACTCTCACAACATTTACATTCGAAAACTACTGAAATGCATTCATGCTTCACTTCAATTGTGCAAAACTATCGCTAAGCGCACTTGAGAAGCAGCCGCCATCATTGTCTACAAAGAAACGTAAAGCTGGCGACAATGATGATGATTATGGCTTGCTGAAACACCTGCTCATTATCGCGGACTACGTACGTAGCCAACACCGCAATCCTCATGGAGTATCGTTCGCTGGCTTGGCTCTGTGCTTGGCTTTGTCGACTTTGCACACACATGGTCGCGTGTGTGGAGCCATTTGTAGGGAGTTTGCTTGGTCGCTTGGTGCAACGTGAACCGTGTGTTGCGATTGCTTCATCTGATTTTGCTGCTCCCTACGAAAAAGCGGAAGTTGATCATGCTGGAAAATAAGGCTGCAATCATCAGTGAGGTGGAAAAGGGCAGAAAAAATGGACATCGCCGAAGCATTCGGCGTTACTTGCAGCTCGTGGTCCATGATTCTCAAGAACAAGGCCTCCATTCTTGGTGCCCTTGAAAACGACACGAGTGCAAGAAACGAAACCGTGACGGCTGCAGCGTTCTTGGACTCGTGGTTTTGGGAACAGCGTGCGAACAAGGTGCCTTTATCTGGCAGGATCCTGCAACAGAAGGCGCTGGACTTCGCTTGTATGCTCAGCCGCGACAACTTTAAGGGGGGACACGGGTCTTAGAAGGCCAAAAATTGCAAAAAAATCGACTTTTTGAAGGTGACATTTTCGAAACTTGCGCCTATTTTTGCACTTATCTGAGAAGTTTCTAGCTTCTCGCGTCATTATTTCTTTCGCAAAATCAATTTATAACATCCCTGTGAGCTGAATGTGAGCACAAATTGACGCAAAAATCGCACTTTTTCCGCGCCAAACTGTTGCCGTTACACACGAGCTATCGTGCTCATCTTGGTCTCGTTTGGAAGGGTCGTTCTTCATCTTCAATTTCCCACCACTGCTGGCTCACCTTGCTCATTGGTTTTTTTAGCAAAAACGCGTCATCGAGAAGCACTAGCGCGCGATTCAATTGGCTGCTTGGGGCACGTGACCAAATTTAGGCGTCCGATTGGCCAAGGGGCGCTTTCGGCGTCTGCTTCACCTTCACATGCGCCATTTTGTCATAGTGCTACTGACTGCTTGCGCCAGTAAAAAAGTTCTGTGCTACAGTAATTTGTGAAGCGGGTGTGGCGGTGGTTCGTTCGCTGTGAACTTCAGAAAGATCCCCGCTATGGCTCGGGACAACGAGGATAACAATCTCGACGCGGTCAACGGCGGTCGCCGAGTCACCGGTGCAGACCTAACTCACGTACGAGCCCGTTGGCTGCCGACAACGTTACTGAGAACGGCTGTGTTTTGCAGCCTCATCAGTTAGAGGATGGCAAGTAAAAAGCAGAAGTGAAGCTACCAGAGATATCAATCTTTGTACTGACGGAACGGAAGTGCAGTGTTATTGCTAAACCCGCCGATGTTGTGGTTCTCCCTGCCTGACGAAAGGACCTTGAACTGCGCGACGGGTCGTCAGAGTGGAGTACGCCGCGCGTCGACCAACAACAGAAAGTCAATCCGTTCACAGTGAACATGCTCGCGGCCCTCGCAATGGAGGCTACTGGCAGCAGGTAGACTGCTTTTAACGACGTGTTCGCAACGTTGTCTTGTCGCGATCTCTGCTCGAAAATATGGCAGTCTTACGTGAAAAGGAAACTAACACCTCGGCACTCGTGTAGCCTCGAAATTGATGAGCGAGGGAGCAACTTTGGTTCGCGACACTTACGGGTAACTTATTCTGGACAAGCCGAAAACATCGCCGCGTTATTCGATGGATCGTGAATGGCGCACGCACATTTGTCGCGCATCGCCGTCAGTACACTCACCAAACTGATAAGCCGCTTCGCGGCCGACAAGCACACGGCAACAACTTGCTACAGGACTAGAAGAAACGACACGCTCGTACAAACAATCAGTCCTATTACATTCCCGGTGCATATTAACTGACTAAAAGTATGTGTGCCATGATATTTTCCCCTCGGAACGGGGAAATTAAGTTTTAACAGCATTATTCTCGAAGCACAGATTTTGACCACTTTCTTTTGCTTGTTCGGTAAAAGTGGACCTAGGACAGCTAGAGCTGTAATTGTTTTTGCACAATGTAGCTAAATGTGCACAAAAAACAATGCTGGGGGCCTATCTTTAATGGGCAGCTTCATTTTTTTTTATTTTAATATAAAAATTTTTGTATTTGGTTACATGCAATGAACTTGACTATGCTGTAATTCGAGAAGTACTCGGTTCAATTTTCAATCAGCTTGCAGCATTGCACTCCTTAGGCTTTCTAGCATTCATTTATATGTCAATGGCTATGTAATTATAAGTGCATACATTTTTACAGTTAAAAATGTTAGAATGTTTGTTTTATTCATTTTCTCAAAATGGCAATTTTGTACACCTTGCGTAAAATTTACTGCAATATATATGAAACTATTACAGATAGCAGAATATTTTATTTTGCAGCATGAAGCTATATGTTTGGAGCACACAACATAGGAAGCAGATTTTGATTTCTTTGATGCAAGTTTTTCAAACTAGTTTTTTGTGTGACCACACAATGGCCGCATTCAGGGTTGTGAAGTTTAGTGTATTGTAAAGTAAGAAATAATGACCCATTCAAAAAAGTGCTTTTTATGTTGCATGTCTTATGCCTTCTACTGTCAATCCCTATGTTATTTATAAATTTTTGACAGGTGGTTATTTTTCTATTATGGTAAGAACAATAGAAATTGTTATCTTGATTATTTAATTAACTAATGAAGCTACAGAAAAAATACCTACAATTTTAGAATCCGGAGAACAAACTAAGTAAGCATGCCAACTTCTGTCACACTTGGTTCAAAAATAAGTGAGAGAGCCTTAAGAACCATGTCCCCCCTTGAGGCGAGTCCCGGCTGGCTGAGCCGTTTCAAAGCTCTCCACGACATCGGGGCCAAAGTTATCTCTGGGGAGGCAGCAGCCGTCGACACGGTGACAACGTCGTTGTGACTGCTGAGCAACAAAGAACTGCGCGGCCAGTACAAGCCCTCGGACATATGTAATGCCGATGTAACAGCACTGTTTTATGAAATGCTGTCGTCCAAGACCTTGGACTTTAAAGGCCAGGAGGGACACAGTGGCAAGCACAGCAAGCGGCGTGTGACGATTTTATCGTGCGCCAACATGGATGGCAAAGATAAACGGCCACTGCTCGTTATTGGCAGGAGCAAGAAGCCCGCTGTTTCAAGGGGAATCGCAGGCTGCCAGTAACCTACACCGCAAACTTAAAGTCGTGGATGACGCAGGCTATTTTTAGCAGCTGGCTCCAGTCCTTCGATGCCAACATGCAGAAGGCAAACAGGTCGGTCTGCCTTCTTCTCGACAACTGTAGTGCCCATCACGTCAACGTACAGCTCAGAAACAGGCGTCTGGTGTTCTTTCCACCCAACTGCACTTTGGTGCTGCAGCCTCTCGATCAGGGAGTTATTTGCAGCGTGAAATGCGCTTACGGAGAGAGGCTGATTCAGCGTTTGCTGCTAAATATACATATGAAGTGGCCCACTGATGTGGACTTGTTTATGGTGCTAGAGATGATCGCCACTGCATGGATTGCAACGAGTCCAGCCGTGATAATGAATTGCTTCACACACGCCGGCCTTGTCACTCCGCAGGCATCACGCACTGATTCAGAGGAACCGGAAGAAGGTTCGCCTGTAGGCGCACTTGATGACAGTTCTGGTAACAGCGCAGTGCCGTTGTCACTGACCAGTGCATGGGGCGAACTTGCCGTGGCAAACGAGATTCCCAATGGCCTCAGTGTCCAAGAGTTCGTTTGCGCCGACGAAGGCGTCGTCATGCGGGAGGAAGTGACTGATGAAGCCATTGTCAGTAGCTGTGCGAGGCGGCCGATCCGATGAGCAACGACCGGAGCAGCCAGAGAAAACAAGTTCGCAGGATGTGCTGAATGCCTTCGACACAATTCACTTGTTTTTCAACGAGCAGGATGACGACGTGGCGATGAACTATTTCTTACAGTGGAGTCGAGAGGCATGAAATTGCTGCATGGTAAGGCCCGCCAAAGTAAACTTACTGAGTTTTGGAAATAAAATGTGTTTTTTTCTTAATTCCATGTCTTTTCTGCTACATTCTCGCGCCAATGAAATTCCCACAAGAGCGAACTTTTGTGCTTTCCCTGCCGATTTCGTTATTGCGGGTTTCAACTGTATAACATACAGTGCATGGGAGGATGTTATTGCAGAAACTCGTCAAGAGGGTTCATATACAGTGGACTCCCATTAAACAAAACTATCTCGTGACAATTGTTTGGTTGGTCTCCTATATATTTAAATATTTAATGGTAAAAAGTTTTGGGTAATGGAAACGCTTTTTTGGCTTGCATCTGTTAAATGAAACTGAAACGGGCAAAATCCATGAATGGCGGAAGCGACTATGGCAGTCTAGCAACCATGAAACAAATGCCAAAGCTAGCCTAGCCAAACCAACCCAGCGATTGCACATGTCCGGGCACGCGGAGCAGGAATTGATGTCTTGTCGTGAACTTGAGGACAGCCGTGAGGATTCTATAGCTGAAGTTCCAGATGAGAACTTGTGCTCAAGTGGTAATGAGATAGTTTGTGATCCCGAGCCCATTTCAGTGGCTGACAGTGCAGCAAGAGATGCTGTCATCCTGTTGCAGCGCTACGTTGAACACGATGGTGGCACAGAGTTCCTGCCCAGCCTTTCAGTAATGCACTCCTACAGTGTGAGAAAGTGCTTGAACAAGGCCAAGAAAATTGTTATCACCTCCTTTTTTCCGAGTCAGCAATATTATAAACATTTTTCTTTCTAGTACTATAGTAGTATTGTATACTTCAAAATGTTTCTGTTCAGTCAGTCACAGTTGGTGCTTTTGAAATAAAGTCATGTTTCATTCGATTTGTGGGCTTTGCTTAAATAAAACTTCTCAAAAATGGAACAAATTTTCTTGCCCCTTCGAGTTTCGTTTAAGAGGAGTCCACTGTAATTACAATAATATGTATCAGTAGGCTGCTACTAGACATGCCCAACACAAGGGAGTTTGAGGACAACTACACTTGTTTCTGCTCGTGATCTCGAGACGGTGCTAACTTAGTCTTGGCATGACATTCTTATTCACTAGGTGACAAGCGCTTCGAGTTCCTGCTGCCCGACCACGAATACCACCAGTACTACCTGCACAAGAAGCAGACGTACCTCAATGAGCGAGCTCAGCAGCAGAAACAGCAGGAGTCAAGTGTCGTAGAGGCGGCATCGAAGGACAAACTCGAACCCGGCGACAACGCTGGCAAGACTCCCTCAACGGGTGATGTTGCGGAGCGGACTGAGGAGCGCTATGACGTGGTGGGTCCCAAATTAGAAAACGGCCTCAGCGTTGGCACGGACGACGGCCTTTCTCGGGCGGACTCTCCCTTCTCCAACGTTGACAGTAACGACACCAGTTCCCAGCCAGGGTTCTCGACTCCCAGTGACAGTAATTATGTCAAAGGTAAGCAGTGTGTTGGGGCAATGTATGACCCTCTGATGTGAAACCTTGTGTTGTCGTATCAGCCAGTGGAAACTTAATTGCTGCCTTCGAAAATGTGGTTGCATCAGTTGATCAATAGCGTGTTTGTTTTCCGAGGTGTGTTTTGGGGACTGAATGTAGTGCTATGTATTATAAAAGAATATCGTTGAAAACATTTCAAGCATATTTGTGGAATCTGATAACAGGTTGCACTGTAGTCTGCATCGGAGTATTCTTTTCAATGAATGGCGTGGTGATGCCTGCCGCAGTGGTGTAGCGATGGTCAGTGGTTGCTGACCCCCAGGTCACGGTATCGAATTTTAGCTGCGGCGGCTGCAATATCGATGAAGGCGAAAATGCTATAGGCCGGTGGGCTCAGATTTGAGTGCACGTTAAAGAACCCCAGGTGGTCGAAGTTTCCGGGGCCCTCCACTACAGCGTCTCTCGTAATCATTTTGAGACGTTTAAAGCCCACATATCATTCAAATCAATGAAAAGCTTGGTGATGGAGGCATCCTTGGTATATAGATGGGAAAATGAAAATGAGATAAGATGGGAAAAACTATATTGTAAAATTTCACTTTGCTTTATGCTGACAGATGCATATGCATGGCACAGTAGCATAGATTTATTAAACTTTATAATGAACTTTAAACAGCAAGGTGTTGCATTGTAGAAGATTCAACTAGTTAATTGGTATTTAGGTAGTGACTGTCAACATGGGAAATCATATATAAAAATACCTTGGCATCATTCTTTAAAAGATTAGGGCACATTTACACTTTGCCTCGAAGAGAGCGAAAGCGGCAGAACTTTTTGGAAACTGCTTCGTTTCGCCGCCAAAAAAGCCAGAAAACCACGCCGCGTGACCGGCGCGCCAAAATCGGTTCGAAACCAAATTTTCCGTCACGCAAAAGCGAGTCCGGTTTTTTCTTCATCGCTTTTGGCTGCGCTAGATCAAACCAAGTGATCTAACCAGTCGGCCGCAGATTCAACATGGCGACAAAGGCGTCAGCGGTGGCTCGCATCAGCTCAAATTGCAAACTACCTACGTAGCACGATGAAGCATGATGGCCTCAACAAGGGTGCGTTCATCAAGAGCCTGGTTTTGATTACGATTGGGGAGAACTCCGTAATTAGATGAAATTTGGATTACAGTTCAATCCCTTTATGGGAGACACTGATATAAGGAACAAATGGGTATAAGACACAGCATTGTGGTTACAGTAAATTACGAGTTGATAAGAAAATACATACAAGGTACCCTGCTTATAAAGGACATCTCATATAAAAGACAAGAACTGGTGCCTGGAGCATGCCTCTTATACAGGGGTTTAACTCTAGTTGTCATGCCCCAAAGTGTCTCGCTTTGGTGTACAGCCAATTGAATCTGTCACCGCCCCTGCCGGTGCAATCGCTCGTGTCGTTTCTGGTGGTGTATCTCCCAAAACAATGTTTGAAAAGGTGAGAGCTGTTTCTTCTCAGGACTTTGCGAGAATGACTAGAACTTGGTACTCAGAAACCGGCAAAATCAAATTAGAAACCTCAGAAACCGGCAAAATCGAATCAACTCTCAAGGTAGCGACGGCAGTGGTGGTGGGAAGGGGCAGAACGAATGTGAACATCTTTGACACACGCAGTTGGGGGTTTTCCGGCTACTCTAGCCCTTTCGTTTTTGTTTCACTTCCTTAGTGTGAATGCCCCTTAAGTGTTGCCGAATGCTACATTCTGTTGCATTGCACTACAGCACTGTATGGTACTAGCACACACAGGCCTTGTAGTAGATACCTATTAAAGTTGCATCATACACGAAAATGACTTAGTTATATCCGAAAACTTGTTATAAAGATATATTTTTAACACCACAGCTATTGCAAGCCTATTTTTCATTTACTTCGTAATGACAGGTAGTTTTGTTATATATGAGTTTGTTATATCTAGGCTTGAGTGTAGTGCATCACGTGCACAATGAGCAGGTTGCGGTTTCAGCGTCTCTCTTTTCAAAATGAGAATGTTTTTTTCTCTCAGTTCCCATTGGCAGCATATTGTTTCCATGCACTCTCACTCTTCTCTAGTTCTTGGTAAGTTCACTTCAGTTAAAAATAACCAGAAGCCATGGCCTTACTCATTCATTCATTGACTTGATGCAAATTCATATTGTTGGTCCCTGCTTATGCTTATACTAGTATGTTTGTGTTGCACAGTTAAAGCATTGCTGCCAGCTCATTTCGCAACATTCTTGTGTGCTTAAATGCTTCCACATAGGTCCTGTGAGTTTCTCACTCAAGCTGAAGGATTCGGAAGGAAAGGACAAAAAGCGGTTGCCACTTAATGCTTCCGAATCGGACTCCGAGGAACCGACTGAAGTCGCAGCCTCGGCTGCACCGGCTGCACCGTCTGTTGCTGCACCCGTCGAGGAGCCTGCGAAAGCGGTGGAGAAGGTCGCCAAGGATAAGCATTTAGGTAGGAATCAGTGGAGTTCGAGTTAGAGCTCTTTAACAACACGTCTTGTTGGAAACCAATAATAGCAACAAGATTTCAGCGAGTTGATGAAGGAGAAGCAAGATGGTTGTTTCTTCTTCTTACTGTCCTTTTTTGGTAGTTGTGGTGCTGGTAATTGTTATAGGAATGAACGTAGTTTTACATCAGTAAAATGGTTGGAACTATAAGAAATCTACATATAGAATGAAGTTATGTTGTTGCGATCTGAATTCTAACCAATAATAGCTTGGCTGGGGTGAGCTGGTCCATGCTCAAATGCAGCACGACTTCGACAAATACAGGAGATCAATAGATGGCACTCGCCTGGGCCTTCCGTATATTTATCGAAGTTGCAGTGCATTTGTTTGCAAGTTCTGACCCAATTTGCATGATGACAAAAATTACGGAAAAAAGCAGCAATTACAAGATCTAAAGTTTGCAAAAGAACCTTCATAAAATTTTGCTGTCGCAAGTATTGCTTGAGGTTCGAACAAGTTCGCAAGACCACATCCAAATCTATTCATGCGCCTTGCAGCCCTCCGATACCTATAACAATGCTAGGTTTTTATTTGGCTTCTTACTGCCAGCAATGTAGCTGTGGTCCTCCATTTTCAGACGGTGCGTCGTCAGAGGACCGGCTCTCCCCTGCTCGGCAGCTACAGCTGGAACGAAAGAAGCGCCTTGCCAAATTCCTCAGCATGATCAAGGATTCACAAGATGCTGGTGCCGGGGGCTCAGTCTCGGCGACGCAAGCTGGACAGCAACGCGAGAGCTCCAAGGGTTCTAGTGCTACTTCTACACCGAAGGAACCATCAAACAGGTTGGAATTCTCTCTCCGTCGGCTCCTTTTCAGCTGCACTTAAGGAAAATTAAGTTGTGGTGTCTGAAAAGATTCATGCAGTAATTGTGCGTGACATTTAGAGGCACACTGTCTAACCCTTTGAATTCTGTTGTCAGGCACTGCTGGAAAGATTCTTCATATATACTACAGTTGGCGTCCGATTTCTCGGATGCCCGAAATTCTAGACATGCCTGATTTCCTGGACTCCATCTGTGGCACTGTCAAGTTCCCCATAGAGTCAGTGTCCAAAATTGCGGATGTTCATAGCTTTCGCCATCTGATTTTCTGGACTTTTTACCGCTAACCGCAGACTCTAAGTCACTATCGACACCGCCCCTTTTATTGTTTTTGTAGCCTCAAACCCACCATACACGCATCGAAGGTGTGGCTATGGCCATGGCTGCCATAGCCGCAATCTATCACACGCCAATCCCTTGCCAGCCGTAGCTTAGTCAAAGTTCTGGCCACAGCCGCATGGTGTTGTGCTCCGACAGTGGCAAAAGCTATGCTGCTGACCTAAGGTCTGCTGTTGGAACTCGTGGAAGGTGGTTATATAACAGACCCTCCAAATCTGTTTTCACCACACGAGCTTCTACTGGATGCCGAGACTGGCCGTCTCACCCGAAGTGGAAAGCATGTGCGATTAACTTTTCCACCCATGGATGTTGCCTTCGACAATCTGCACGCTGTCGGTGTTTCAATTTCAGCAGGGATAACCTTTGAACGTTTCACCGATGCGGACAAAGACCTTGAGCTGTGTGCGGAATTGGCCAATAATGAAATAATTCCTCAAGTTACGGAGGATTCCGATGACTCAGACACCGGGATTGAACAGGCAGCGCTTACACAGCCAACGAGCTTGAAGTTGACACAAGCAATGATGACACTGTCATAGGTGTACAGCAACAGGGTGGTATTAGTTGAAAGTAAGGCTGGCATAATCGCGGGCAAGTGAAATGCCGTGCAAACGAAAAGAAGCTACTTTTTTTTGTGCCAAAGTGTTTACAAACGTGGTAGTGCCGGTCACATCAAATTTTTTCTCCTTTTTTTTTTGTTTTGTTCTTAATATAAACTGCTCTTTTCATAGCCATTCAAACGATGCATTAGCTAAATTGCAATTAAAATCTTGTATTCCAGCCGTGACCTTCTTCGTCAGCAATGCATTTTCGCTTTCATTCTTTCTTCTGGACTGCCCTGTTTTCTGGACATGTTCGCCTTGAGGGTCTGGGAAATCGCACGTCGACTGCGTATCATTCTCACTGCAGTATGCGCCACTCTTTAGGGGAAATACAACTTAGAAAGAAGCAAGTTTTCTTCTAAAATTTATTTTTGTTTCTGATTGCTTCCACAAGTTTAGTATCTCTACTTTCATGACAAAAAAAAAATTAAGGCTTAAATTAAGCTCGAAGTAGGCTAAAGTCGCTTCTAAAAAGCACAAAGGGGCTATAAGGAAAACTAAAAAGGGCTCATTGTCTAGGCTCCCCCGGAAATTGTTCCCTGGCTGCTTGCCTTTGCATTTGGCATGAGGAGTTCACTAAAGCCATGTGCTTAATATAACCATGATTTGCAAGCTCTCATGATACAGGAAATCAGATTAAGAAGTATATCATTGCTACACAGATGAGCTTTGAGTTCTGTTTAATATGCGTGTTTTTTTTTTTTAGATGCAATTTTGGGTAACTTCTTGAGTTTACACGTCATATTTTTAGTACTTCTGATGGTCAGATGAAGATAACACTTTTGCCACATACCGTATTTACTCGCGTAATCCTCGCACTCGCATAATTCTCGCACCCCCCACATCGCCCAACAAAAATACGATTTCTTTTTTTTCTCGAGTAATTATCGCACCCCCAAAAACTGTCGAGTAATGTCGTGTGCTCGTTCCAGCCACTGATGATGATAGCACACGCCATCTCTTAACCATCAAGCGTACTATTGCACAGAGATTCAATTCAATTTAAGCCTAGCCGAAGGGGCCAGTGCGCATTGCGGTGTGTTTTTTGTGTTGTGTCAGTAATCTTGTCATGTTTTGAGGCAATACTGAAGCTACACGGCTGCTTTCAAGTTGAAAGTGATAGATCATGCACTAAACTACGGCAACAGGGCCGCCGTTTGTCTACGAGTTTTGTGTTCGCTACTGGTGACGGCAGCTGCAAGCCACCAAGACGCTTGGGCCTACCGTGTGCCTAAAACTGGGATTGATGGTAAACTTTATTTATACAGAAGGAAACTGCGGACGATTCTGTTAAATGGCCATCAGCCCAATGCTGACGTCCTACGCTTATCTTTTGAGGGCTCCTGTTGAGCGACGAACACTACCGCTACGCCCGCAACGTCCACAAGCTTTGCGTATGGTATTCTAGTTCTCGACTACTTGCTTCCACTTTTTGTGTCTCAAATAAATCTTGTCTTGTGTTAAACCTCTGCTTTTATTGTTGAGGTAAGTTTTAATTAGTACTTCTTAAAGCTTGCTGTTAGTTGCTGGTGTGAGAATCCTGATACGCGGCCACTTCGTTCTCTTTTTCGCTATGTACGTATTCAAAAAAAGTTTTTCCCGCGTAATTCTCGCACCCCCCAACTTTGCATCGGTTTTCCAGCAAAAAAACTGCGAGGATTATGCGATTAAATACGGTAGTTCTTCACATGTCAAGAGTGCAATTATCTCTTTTAAAGCATGATACTATATAAATATAGTTATTACGAACTAATGCAAGCAATCAGTATGGGCTGACATTTAATAATTCTCATAATAACGTTTTTCATGGTCATTTATATGTATTATACATACCTTTGTTGATGGTTATTTACAATTTACTCTTAATATGCAGTAATGTGAGCCATTATTGACTCATAATTATTAATAAAGAAAAGCTGAATTTTACAAATTTTTATGGTAAAAAACTAAACTAAACTAAAACTATTCAACCTAATATAAAAATGATTCCATATTTGAAATCTGCATAAAACTTAATGTAAACAGCAAAAAATTATTTGCTTTAGGCTAGTGGTTAAAGAATTTTTTTTTTTTTTCCGAATCACATCTCTCTTTGAAAGAGTAAGCAAGCAAGCTTCTTCACTTTAGCTTTGATTTTACTTTAAACCGGAACAGATGGAGCGAGGGAGAAGGATTTCGGGCAGCCAAGGGTTTGTGCACTTCTATCGAAAAAGCGTAGAATGAGAACGATTTTTGATGAACCTCAAGTGCTTGAGTTGGGTCGTTCGACCCTGTCACAACATTATGACAATAGGCTGTCATTTGCCTCTAGCAACTTTGCAGCCATTATATATGGCATACTCTCCATAACTGCATCATATTTGGGCATTACATATTGTCTCTCGCTTCATATTGTCTCCTGCTTCAAAAGCTTATTATGCCTAATTGGCTATTTTGTCTGAATTATAATTTGATCAGTGCAGCATCCTCGTAAGTCATACCTCATTATAATGAAGTTACACATTATAGCAAAGTTGCCTCTTACATGAAAATAGGTTCGATATAATCCGAAAATTTGTTATAAAGGTTTATTCTCAACACAATTAGACTATTTTATTTACTTTATTGTAACCAATATTTTGTTATATTGGCATTCGTTATATCGAGGTTTGAGTTAATTAAATTGTGTGTATAGCACTCTTGGTACTTCGTTCACTCTCAGTAAATGGAAATATGTTTAACAGAACTACTGCTTAAGTGGAACAACTGCCTCTGATACGATTGGTTTCGTACTTGGATTCGACGCCCCTGCACTTCTCTCAGTAAACGGAGCTGCTGTTAAATGGAACATTCACGGTCACTTCAATTTTCCTTTAACGAGAGTCTACTGTACATTTGCTCGTAAAGCATATAGAAGTCCCTCATGAGCATGTTTTGTGCAACCTGCAGGCTTGCCGACCTTTCACGAGCTCCCACCGACTCGCTTCCTGCTTCACCTTCGGCAAACTCCTCGAGGGAGCAGAGCAGTGACAGGGCCCCATCCGCAGAAATGGTTTCCCCACGCCGCAGGTCGCACAAGTCCTCGTCCAAGTCCCGCCACCGGTCACGTTCCCCGACCAAGCACCGTCATCGCCACCATCGGCATGGCAGAGACACCTCCCGGTCACCGTTGCGGGAGAAGCACCACCATCACAAACATCATCGGTCACCACGGCTTGTCACCTCTAAAAGGTTAGCTCGACTAGTTTGTAATGGTTTTGGTTGCAAATCCACTGGCTTGGGTTTCAAACGATGTGTTTTTGGACACTACAGATGCTATTCTAAGACTCTGGGTTTGGGAATGGTGCTATCAACTTGAGGACATTCAATAGACTTCTGCCAATAGAGACAGTGTGACGTTACTGCGGGCAGCTAGTTCACCATCCCCTTCCCCAGAGCAGGTGCTCATTGGCAAGAAGGTTGTGCCGGCAAGATCTTTCTGCGTGGTAGCGCTGCGCGTGTCTACAATCAGTTGGCTGAAATTTCTGCATTGCTATTTTCTATGGTCCCAGTTTTTAAAAGGAAGGGCCGCTGCCTTTAAGTGCATGGTTATGTTAGGTTAACATGTCGAAATTTGCTCGTCGTAGATGGCAGCCATAAAAAAATCTTCAAAAGGGAACATTCTGCATGTTCACGATGACTAGTGCTTTTGAAAATATTTGCATGGCCTGGATGTAAACGTGTGGCATGTGCAATTCAGTTTTAAACAAAGCAAAGCATTGGCGGCAGCATGGTTCCAAGCCTCTGCGCGCGAGGTCACGGATAATGCTCTCACTCATTGTGCAAAATGCTGATCAGAACTGGAAAAAAAAGAAAAACAAAAAAAAAAAGGAAACACTTTTTGTCTTGCATTAGGCTGAGGAGATAACAAATCTCCAAGAAAATTACAGCGAACTTCTGCCCTGGCATTCCTAATAACCCACTAAATACTTATGCTGTTTTTAACCTGATAAATTATTTATATATAGTGGAACATCAATTATGTGTCCCCCACTTTCGCGACAACCCGCATTTTACGATGAATCAGTTTGGTCCTTGCCAAATCCCCATAGAAATAATCTATTGAAAACCTTAATTATACGAAACAGTTTTACACCGACCCCGCATCTTGCAATGACTTTCAGATTCTGTCCGAAAGAAAAAGCACCCCCTCCTCGAATGAAATGTCAACCAAATGATCACGAGTGAACAATATCAACTTGCTTTCCCCTTGGTTGACGATTGGAAAAGTAGAGATGGAGACAGAATGTCTTTTTATAATGTAAAATTCATTCTGGAAGATCATGCGCTTCTACATACGCTTTAATTGTGTGTATACGTATCCGGGGTCGTTACCTACTCAAGATCTAGTCACACAGAGTACCGTATTTATTCGAATATAGGTCTACCTTTTTTTTTTTTTTCGAAAATGTTGTTCATAACCAGCTATCGATCTATATTCATGACCAAAGAATTTCGACTTATATTCACCATTAAACCAACCAATAACGCCAAGGTTATGGCGTTCAACTGCCATGCCAGCTGTTCTTTAAGTGGTTCCTGCTGCATAGGCATGTTATATACCATAAAATCTGAAAAAAATAGCCCCCTTCTCCTTTCCGACTACCTAAAAAATTTACAAAAAAGTTATTCATGCAATAATCGTGTACCGCCCCTGCGAAATGCAGCCGCTCCACCGTGTTTGCGATGAAATCTACTATTTCCTTAGGTATCGGCCTGAGGCCTCGCCGCCTCGTGCTTTGTTCATGGTACGATCGGGGTGATGGGGAGGGGGGATCGCATTTGCTATAGGCGCTGCACCGTGCTCCCTACCGGGCTGCAGAAATTAGGCCCCTTCTTCTAACCACGACCACCACCATTTGGTTGTGTGCGGTTGCGACGATGTCTTGTCGACAGAGCTCTTAAAGTGCTAAATGATACTTTTTACTGAGGACTCGAGAAATTGTGCCATGCAGTGCGAGTTCTGCGTGAATGAGCCGATTACCGTAATTACTCGAATCTAACGCGCACCTTTTTTCCGGTTAAGCGAGTTCATAAATCGCATGCGCGTTACAATCAAGTACGAACAAAAAAATTACGGTCAATCTATTGCCATCGCAAATCCAAAATGGCCGCCCCCTACGTGCGTCGGCATGGTGCGTCGGCTATTTCTGCCTATGTGTTTACCATGTGCGGCACTTCGTACGTGTGCTGAGGAGTTCGTCATCTAGTAGTGCATTAGCATCGACGACGTGGAAGGGCCGACTCCAAAAACTCGAGTGCACCACGATGCCGCTTTTAAAAGAAAAGTCATCGCGTGTGCAGAAACGGACGGAAATCGGGCCGCATCGCGGTCGTTCCCGAAACGTGCGTGCGGGACCGGCGGAAACAAAAGCAGAAGATTGTCGACAGCAAAGCTTCACGCAAAGGCTTCAGTGAACCACAGCAGGGTCGGTTTCCGCAAATTAAAGAGCTGCTCGGCGAGTATGTGCTTGAGGAGCGAGCGGCACAGCGGCCCGTGACGACAGAACTGCTCCAAGTGCGGGCTATGCAATTAGTCTTAGAAAAAGGTCTAATGCGGAGCCAGTTTAAAGCGAGCAGGTGCTGGCTAATCAACTATATGAAGAGACGAGGCTCTTCCCTCCGAAGGGGAACATGCATATGCGAAAACTTTTGCGGAGAAGTACGATGAAAAGCTTTACAGTTTTCAGAGGTTCGTCCTAAACTTGCGGCGCAACAACGGCTACCTGCTTGGGCAAATCTGGAATGCCGATCAGACGCCTCTTTACTTCGACATGCCTGCGAGAAGAAGGGGGCGAAGCAAGTTCGCGTGCTGACATCGGTCCACGGTAAAACTACAGTGACGGCAATGCTCTGTTACACGTCAGATGGGCACAAGCTTCGCCCATACCTCATATTTAAATAGAAGACAATTCCGAAAGGAATCGTTTTTTCGAGTGGTGTGATCGTGCGGGCCAGCGAAAAAAAAAAAAAAAATTGGGTGCGCGTTGCAATCGATGTCTTACGTTTTTTTTTTTTTTTTTCGCGGTGGAAATCGGGTGCGCGCTACAATCGAGGGCGCGGTAGAATCGAGTAAATACGGTAGGGGTTATCGAGTAAATACGGTAGGGGTTGCAGAAAACAGTGGAACCGTCTGTTTGTGTGCAAATGTTGGCTTCGTACCTTTCGGGGCCCAGCAATCAGTAGCGGGGACTTTATGGGCGGTAACAGCGCACAAACTCTTGGGGTGAAGAGAAGGGACACAAACAAGCACTGCTCTCAACTGAAGATTTATTGAAATATACAAATTATCTGAACACATAAATTAAACATGCAGAACATGCTCAGAGGGGCCAGCGAGGGACTGTGTCGACGTCATTAACAATTTTACACTGCAGGTCACTACACAGACGCGACAAAAATAAATTCAAACAAACATGCTGCTGATAAGGATTTCTTCTTTTCCATGTTAAGATATCGATGTTTGACTAACGCAGGACTCCCCTTCTCTTTTGATGTAGAATGCTTCCACAAGTTTTCTTGTCACCTGATCACTATGTTCGAAGAGTGCTGTTGGTTTATTGAACAAAGGCATGCACCCACACGTGTGGCAGTGCAAAGGCAGATTCGCATATGTGCAGGCCTTGAAGGTTCCGGAGTGTTCTTTTAGCCGTACATAGAGACACCTGATACACACTTTTTACATGATAAGGGGGGACATGGGTCTATGGATATCTCATCTTTTTTTAACCGAATATGATGAGAATTGGCTTGCTTACTTGGTTTGTTCTCCTGACTCTAAAAATCTGGGTATTTTTTCTGTAGCATCATTAGTTCATTCAATAATCAAGATAACAATATCTATTGGTCTTACCACAATAGAAAAATAGCCACCAGTCAAAAGTTTACAAATGACAGGAATTAACAGTAGAAAGCATAAGACATACAACACAGGAAGCACTTTTTGAATGGGTCATTATTTCTTACATTACAGTACACTAAACTTCATAGCTCTGAATGTGGCCATGTTGTGGTCACACAAAAAACTAATTTTAAAAACTTGCATCAAACAAATTAAAATCTGCTTCCTATGTTGTGTGCTCCAAACACATAGTTTCATGCTACAAAAATAATTCTGCTATCTGTAATAGTTTCTGATATATTGCAGGAATCGCCATGCAGGATGTACAAAATTGCCATTTTGAGAAAATAAAGAAAAAAAAAGAATTCTAACACTTTCAACTGTAAAGATGTATGTACTCTGAGTTACAAAGTCATTAACATATATATGGATACTAGAAAGCCTAAGGAGTGCAACGCTGCAAGCTGATAAAAAAATTGAACAAGTACTTCACGGATTACAGCACAATGAAGTTCATTGCATGGAACCAAGAACAAAAAATGTTATATCCAAATAGAAAAATTGGCGGCACACATTAAAAACTGGCTCTCAGCGTTCTTTTTTGTGCACATGTAGCTACATTGTGCCGAAATAATTACAGCTCTAGCTGTCCTAGGTCAAGTTTTACAGAACAAGCAAACAAGGAAAGTGTTTCAGGAAAGTCGATCTGTGTTCCGAGAAAAATACTGTTAAAACTTCATTTTTCAGTTTCGAGACAAAAGAAAATCATGACACACATACTTTTAGTCAGTTGATATGCACTGGGCATGTAATCGGACAGATTGTTTGCATGAGCATGTCGTTTCTTCAAGTCCTGCTGCAAGTTGTCACCGTGTGCTCGTCTGACGACCAGGCCGCTTATCTGTTCAGTGAGGGTACTGACGCCGATGTGCGATAAATGTGCACGCGTCATCTGCGATCCGCCGAATGACACGATGTTTTTCGGCTTGTCTAGAATGAGTTGCACGTAAACGTCACGAACCAAATTTGTGCATTCGCTTTCGAGGCTGCATTAGTGCCGATCGTGATAGTTTTCTTTTCACGTAAGACTGCCGCATTTTCAAGTGGAGACCGCGACATCGTTGCAAACACGTCGTTAAAAGCAGTCTGCGTGTTGCCAGTAGCCTCCATTGCGCAGGCGGCAAGCACGTTCACCGCGAACAGATTCATTTTCTGTTGTTCGTCGACGCACAGTGTACTCCACTCTGACGACCCGTCATGCAGTTCACACACAAGCGAGCTCGTTCCGTCAGGCGCGGGGGACCACGGCATCGGCGAGCTTAGCGATAAGACTGTGCTTCATTCCGTCGCTGCAAAAATTTATATCTCTCATAGCTTCACTTCTGCTTTTCATTTGCCTTCCTCTAAACTGATGAGGCTGCAAAACACGGCCGCTTTCAGTGACGTCGTCGGCAACCGACCGGCTCGTACCTGAGCTAGGCCTACACTGGTGACTCGGTGACTGCCGTTGACCGCTGCGAGTTCGTTATCCTCGTCCTGAGCCATAGCAGGTCTCTTTCTGAAGTTCAAAGCGAACGAACGATCGCCACACCTGCTTCATTAATTAGTGTGGCGCGAGACTTCTTTACTGCAGCAGGCAGCCGACAGCACCATTACGAAATGGTCCATCTCCATGCGCGTCACGATAGTGAAGCAAACACTGGAAACGCCACTCGGCCAATCGGATGCCTAGGTTTTGTCACGTGCCTCAAGCATCCAATAGAATTGCGCGCTGGTGCTTCTCGATCACGCGTTTTTGCTGAAAAACCAATGAAAAAAACGAACCAGCAGTGGCGGGAAATTGAAGATGAAGAACGACGCTTCCAAACGAGACCAAGATGACCACGATAGCTTGTGTGTAGTGGCAACGGTTCGGCACGGAAAAAGCACGATTGTAGTGTCTATTTGCGCTCACATTCATCTCACAAGGGTGTTATAAATTGATTTTGCGCCAGAAATAATGACGCAAGAAGCTAGAAATTTCTCATGTAAGTGCATAAACAGGTACAGATTCCGAAAATGTCAGCTTCAAAAAGTTCATTTTTTTGCGATTTTCGGTCTTATAAGACCCGTGTCCCCCTAGGGAATTTCTACACTACCCATAGCACACAGAGTAGTGAAGCATCCCTGTGTTTTACACCACTTTATTTTGGCTGGAGCTCTTTCATCATGCTTTTTATTCACCATAGGGCACAATTTTTCTAATTTGTTTCTTGCTGAGAATAGTACCTGTACATCATATCGTGATGCCACATATTGTAGTCCATGGGCTATTCTATGCTTTTAGGGCATGGTGGCACATTTTTTTTAAGCTCTCTTGTTTTTTAACACTATTTTTTCCCTTCTTGATCTGAGGTATCAGACCTTTGTAAACAGAAGTTATAAAAGGCATCGGGAAGCCGGCTACCTGAAGGCGACACACCTGTTCATAGAAGCTTTGTTTGGCCTGGTGCCTGCACTACTTCTGAATCGCAGCCCCGAGCCTTGTTTGTGTTCCTTCTCTTCGTCCCGTGAGTTTGTGCACTGTTACCGCCCATAATGTATCACCAACTAGCCCGACTATCAGTCTTGCTTCAGTAGCAGTGGCACCAAGGACGTCGTCGTTTGGGAAGTCGCGGTTGCTTGCGAAAAATTCGATGACGACATCATCTTGTACATCTGACAAGATTGCGGCCCCGGCAATGGTTAGGGCGCTAGGTTGTGTAAATAAAGGTGTGCTACGTTTCAATTAATTTGTCTCTTTCTAAACTAAAAAAAAAGGAAAAACATTGGTCGACCTATATTTGATTTTGATTTTCTTTCATAGAACACTATAAGTAGGGGATGACCTATATTCGCGCCCGACCTACTTTCGAGTAAATATGGTAGCTTCAGCTGGTCAAAGAGCTGATATTTTCATGTCTTTGGTCCGTGGAAACTGTTCCGGGTCGACATACTGCTGATCTTCTTTTGCCTTTGCGCCTCTCACATTCTCAGGCTTGCACACACATAAGGGTGCAACACATCTATTTTCATCATGCAAAATTAGTTTCACTTCTTGTTAACATTCATATAGAGAGCGGGCACCACTCGTTGCACTTCACAAAGCAACTAATTGCATCGCGCACAGCTGAGTGACTTATGAAGGCACTCCATGCAAACTCGTTGTCCGTCGCCATTATGTGATAGCGTTGACACTGTGTAAGACTCTTCTGACGCGAGGCTGTTGGCAACAAGTTTTGTTTCGCATGTAGGTGATTTTAGGACTTTGTTCATCAGTAGAAAGATGCACTTTGCATTCGATTTTTTTTTTTAAGGTCGAGACTTAAGATTCACTCGCACCTCCTCCGACTAAGTAATGCTGTCAATTGCTGCTACTGGCGAGAATGATTTAATCTACCTTGCTTGCAGAGTTACAAGGTTCTGCCCTGGGCTTATTCAGGCAGTCTGTACCTGTCTTTTAGGGGGGGGCAAGGCTGTGTAACTGCCTATATTCTTAATTTTCTAATCATATGATGCTCGTTTTATACGACGGTTTCGCATGGTGCCCTGAGAATTGTATATTCAGTGTTCCACTGTACATAATATCTTGCACAGTTATATTGGTTCATTTCATGTCTACAATGTGTGTCCATACCTATAATGCTCGTGTAAAGTTGATACATAAACTTCTCATGTGCACTCTTCATAGTGATCGAGCCGTAAAGGCACGAAGTATAAAAGAAACAAGAATCTCCGCTGTTTCAATTAAGGGGAGAGGGTACCATCAGATACTAACTTTTTTGTTTATTGAAATATCTCAGTGAAATGTTTAGGATAGGCTAATTAGATACCAACTTTTTTGCTTATTGAAATATCTCACTGAAATGTTCAGAATAGACTAATAGCAAATGCATTGGAACTACTACAAAATTTTATGAAGTTTTGTTCACTGGTTCTCTAGTTAAGATGGTATGTCAGAATAGTGCACATGGTTCGCTTATTCCAGGCCTGGAGAACTTTTAGAAGATGCTGGAACTGTGAAATTAACTATGATTATTCTCAGATTGATACCTCAGGGGTAATAGAGCTCTTTTTTTTTTAATTTTCTTAAGGGGTGATGCTACTCGAAGACACTTTTTCTTTAATATTCACCCTAAAGCAATCAAACTTGATTTGTTTATGGAAATTTTTATGCTGATTTCAAATATATAATTAGTTTTCTTGCAAGTTACACACTTTTAGCTCTGCAACATGACAAAGTGAAAACCTTAACCCTTTTGCCCCTTCTCTTTTCATCCCTAAACTTCAGTAATTTTTTACCATTCATAGTTCATAATATTTCAAATAAAGTGTACAGTGCAAATAACTAATTAGGAAGCACATACAAAATATGTAATACGCGTGAAAAATAACAAATGTAAAAAGTCCATATTTCGCCTACCCTTGTAAAGGTATACAAACAATTTTTTATTATACAATAAAATATTGAAATTTAAACTATATAATTGCATTTGTCATACTTTGGAAAAAATTTGGGCAAAATTTTATGCAGATCCGAGCACTAGAAATGCCCGAAAAAGGAGGGGCACATGGGAAAAAATGGCGAAATTTGTGTTTTGAAAAAAAAAAAACGAGTTTTAAAGTTAAAATTGAGTTTTTATTTATGAAAGATATTTTTAAATCAGATGAAGTTTACACTCCAAAAAGAACAATCCTTCTTGTAGTGGCCACTGCGACTGAAATACGCCAGCACCATGAGTTTGTCCCTCTCGGCGTTTTCGAGCCGACTCCTCACAGACATCTTGCTCACAGACAGGGCCATGAAACGTTTGCCAAATGTCCGCTCCATCTGGCAGAGCCTTGTGCCAACTGCAAGCTAGGAAGAAGTTCGACAGGACTGTGAAATCCAAACTAAGTCCAGTGTCATGCCATTTTGTAGCCATGTTTGTGCCACATACCGTCGTACATAATGGCAATGTCATCCCTGCTAAGTTCTCTTATGCAAGCTCTTTCTACCTCTCAAAATTGGCGCTGACGTCATTCATTGCCGCATCACGAACTTTCCGGCTGACGGGTGTGAATGACTGATGCAATGGCTTTTGCAAGTCCAGAACTGCCGCAAATCGGACCAGCTGCTAGTAGCCTATTCCTACAGAGCGCGCCGCACAACGGCTTTCACTTGCGAGCAATGCCCTTTTTCATTCATAGTGGAAATAATTACACGAGAAAAGCATTGTTCAGCTGCGCTGCTCGACAAGACATGGACCCCGCAAATTGGTTTCACAGCACATACAGGCGCGCAGCGGCCAATGGCGGTCTTCGATTCGTACCATGTGATAAACTAGTCGCGGCGCTCAAAAAACGCGCAGAAGAGTGATTTTTTTTTATTATTTCTTTCGCTGCATCAGTGAGAGAAACTGTTGCTATTTGAAGAGTGAGGCTCGACTCTTCGACTCGTGCGATCAACAATGGCTAGCGGCGGCGCATTATCGGCGGCAAGGTGCTCGAAGACTGCACACTTTCGACTTTTTAACAGGCACCTTGTGCTCTTTAGGTGAAATTTTAAAGCATTTCCAGTAAAGTCTCGACCTGTATTTTTTTCATAACAGTAGAGGTACTTATCTAATCAAAACAGGCGAAAATAAAAAATCGGTAATTTTGAAAAAAACTCGTTTTTCGACCCGCATCTCCCTTTAAGGAAAAGTTCTAGCAGACAATCAAATTTAGTGTTGGTGATTGGGATATTACCGTATTTACTCGATTCTACCGCGCCCTCAATTGTAACGCGCACCCATTTTTCTCGCTGGCCCGCACGATCACATCACTCGAAAAAACTACTCCTTTCGGGAGCATCTTCCATTTAAATATGAGGTACGGGGGAAGCTTGTGCCCGTCTGACGTGTAACAGAGCATTGCCATCACTGTAGTTTTACCGTGGACCGATGTCAACCCTGCGAACTTGCTTCGCCCCCTTCTTCTCGACGGTTGTGGTGCCAGGCATGTCGAAGTAAAGAGGCGTCTGATCGGCATTCCCGATTTGCCCAAGCAGGTAGCCGTTGTTCTGCCGCAAGTCTATGACGAACCTCTGAAAACTGTGAAGTTTTTTCATCCGCAAAATTTTTCGCATATGCCCGTTCACTTTCGGAGGGAAAAGATTTTCCTCTTCATAAAGTTAGTTAGCCAGCACCTGCTCACTTTGAACTGGTTCCGCATTAGCCCTTTTTCTAAGGCTAACTGCATAGCCTGCACTTCGAGCAGTTCTGTCATTACGGGCCGCTTTGCCGCTCACTGCTCAATCACATACTCGCCGAGCAGCTCTTGAATTTGCGTAAACCGACCCTGCTGTGGTCCACTGAAACCTTTGCGTGAATGTTTGCTGTCGACAATCTTCTGCTTTTGTTTCCGCCAGTCCCGCACGCACGTTTCGGGAACTCCGAACGACCGCGATGCGGCCCGATTTCCGTTCATTTCTGCACACGCGATGACTTTTCTTTTAAAGGCGGCATCGTGGTGCACTCAAGTTTTTGGAGTCGGCCCTTCCATGCCATCGATGCTAATGCACTACAAGATGACGAACTCCTCAGCGCACGTACGAAGTGCCGCACATGGGAAACACATAGGCAGAAATGGCCGACGCGCCATGCCGACGCACATAGGGGGGGCCATTTTGGAAATGCCGATGGCAATAGAATGACCCTATTCATTTTTTTTCCTACTCGATTCTAACGCGCATGCGATTTATGAAATCGCTTAACAAGAAAAAAGGTGCACGTTAGATTCGAGTAATTACGGTAATAATCAAGTTTTGATTAGGGATCACAAATAACAGACACAAAGTGTTAGTGATTGGGATATTAATAATCAAGTTTTGATTAGGTTTCATAAGTAACAGACACAATATATTGAAAAAATGGGCTGTCTCACCCTCAGCAACTATTCATGTACATAATAAAAAAGACTTATGAAAATGGGATGAGTGGTTTCCAGATATGGATGGAACAGGCAGCCTCACTAGCAAAAAAAGTCATATTGAGAATACGACATTTGAAAGTTTTGGGCACATATGCAAATTTTAAACAACCCTGCCTCTTAACCGGAGGTGTTCTTTGGCCCTCTCTTTTTTCGCCGCCTTTCCGTCTTCTCCAAGGATCTCTTCTTAGTCTTCTTCAAGTGCAGTGAATCTTTCTCGGCTGCTCGTTGAATGACCAGGTCGCACTCTGTTGATTGCGCTCTATTGCCTGGAATTCCCGCATCGCCGCTGGCATAGTGCTGAGTTCTCTTTGAACAGCAGCGTGTTGTTGATACGCTGCCTCTTTTTCTTTACATGTCAGAAAATGTGTTCGCAAGTGCACACTTGACAACGCAATCGCACTCAGGGAGGCCGATGTCATCGCGCGCAGCAGCCATTCGCAGTGGCAGGGTCCCTCTCGTCCTTGAGGAGCGCGTGCATCGCCCAATCCTGGCGGCGCGTCCCTGTCGTGGGAAACTTCAAAGCTCTCGCGAACCCTCCAATCATGAGCAGCTTGCTCTTCTCCTGCGCTGCCGCCGTTGCCACGTGTGGCAGGAAAAAAAGTGCAAGAATTCACACACACACAAAAAAACTGCAACAAAATGGCGGAGCTGTAACTGCGCCAAGTTGGGCTATTTTGAGCGCTCCTGTGTCGCTCGAGGGCTGCGGTGGCTTGTTGTAAACTTTATTTCGAACAGTTTCGTGATGAGTTAGACTTTGATATTTGCAGTAAAAGTAGTTAATGACACATACTGCCTGAAGTGTGGTTTCTCAAAAATCGACTTTTTTGCGATTTTTTTCGTTTTCGAAGGCTGCGTCTCACCTTAAGAAGTGCGAGGGCTCCGATAATACGAATTATACCTTTATTGGGTTTGCATATTCAGCGTTGAAAAGCATATGTGCAGATTCGGCAATGCTGCATTATGTTAATAGCCAAGGCGTATCTTTCAACCCAGAGATTGTGCACTTTCTTTCCTTTTTTCTGCATGCAGCGCAAAGGCTGAGATGTACCCACTCGCAGATGTCCACGTCAAACGCATTTTTACCTAGGCTAAAATGTCGAATCGTGAATCACAACCAGTTGCTGCTGCGGGCCCACAACGAGTGCCAAAGGTTTTCACAAACAAGACGCATCGTTAGTCACACCGCACACACCATGCACAGTATTCTCAGTTTCACCGTCCGTAAAATTCGTCGATGCGACAACGCACACTGCACGCCACAATCAACACTGCACATTTTCGAAGACGATGCCACCGTTCCTTGCACCGTGTGTTTTCCAAGATAAACAGTCAGCCAGGATGGCAAATACTTCACCGCGCAGTTTACCGCACACCCAGATGTTCTATGACACATATGACAGCTAATGTGGCCAGTGTAAGAGTAAGCTTAAGCTTTGAAAAAAAAAAAAAAAAACTTGCCCCGAGCATTACATGGCTGTACCACACTCAGCCACCAGTGGGGTAGTTTTCCAACTGCCGCATTGCACATGCGCCCGTGACGTACCCCGGTAGAGGTCGAGGCTCAGTGCTGTGACAAACAAGTGTGAGGTAGTTTGAGATAGAGAAGCGTTTAAAGCTGCTGATGAACGTATAGAATAAGGGTGGTCGATGAGGGGTGGTGGAAGCATAGAAGAGTAGGACTTCGACATGTTGTTAATGAGGGCAACTTGGGTACTACAGTCAAACCTCAATATAACGGACTCTGATATAACGAAATATTGGTTATAACAAAGTAAATGAATGGTATCGCAATAGATGTAGTGTTAAGAATAAACTTTTATAACAAATCTTTGAATATAACGAACCTATTTTCATGTAAGATGAAACTTTGTTATAATGAGGTATGGGTGTAGTGGGAAGATGACTGTGACTTTATAATTTTCTGTCATGTCACACCCATCACAATTGTGCTTTGTGTCTTTGACGTTTTCTGCTCGTGCCATATCAAATTTCTAACCAGAATTTGCAATGTAGCTTGATGACTGACCCTTCAATTATTTGGGCAAAATCTATTGGAGCTGGGGCACTTGACTCGAGGTACTGATGCTCGTTTTTTCAAAGAAGTTTATGAATTGTTATGTATATGTGCCGATACTTTAATGGACTAGCAGCTTTGACAGCAGTAGTTACAAAGCCAGATTGGAGTGCAGCATAAAAAAATTGACACGTTCATGTCTTGCCTAAGGTGATATCTTTTTCTAGGAAAACAAGTGTCTGGTGCTGTCAGCATTGTCCTTTGGCCAATAGTTATGGCTGCTGCATACGCAGGAATGTATAGTATTTGGTTTATTTGTTCATCTAGGCCAGTTAAAGCACGTCGTCTTGATGGCCAATCAAGATAGTGGTTCGTAAACAATTGTAGCATGCCCGTCGTGCTATCAATGCTGCACTCGTTGCACGATACCCTGAATATGCCTGTGTAAACAGAGCGCTAGCTCTCCGATTTTAAACTACACTCGCACTTTGTTATAGCAAAGTTGCATCATACACAAAAATGAGTTTGTTATATCTAAAAAAAACTATGCTCAGATTCTGGTGCACGTTAAAGAACTGCAGGTGATCAAAATTTCCGGAGCCCTCCTCTACGGCGTCTCTCATAATCATTTGGTGGTTTTAGGACGTTAAACCCCACATATCAATCAATCAATCAATATCTAAAAATTCATTATAAAGGTATATTCCTACCACCTAATCTATTGCAAAATGATTTTTCATTTAGTTCATTATATCAAGGTTTGAGTGTAGTAGCAGCTGTTTGCAAATGTATAATGCTGAATATGAAACAAATCTGTGTTATTTAAATTGAAGGTGGATGTCCTGGCACAATATCTTGTAGTTCATTTTCTTTAGTATAAAGACTGAGTTATTGTTATAGAAAGTTTTATTTACAATGTTGCATAACTTACCTTTTTCTATGCTTGAAAGCTGCAAGTTGTCACATGATGAAACTTTTAATTTGCATCCAATTATCAATTATGTTGTGTATTATGGTGCAAAATTGACAGAGGGTATGATGAACCAGGATAATGGGCTGTTATGTTCACTTCATATGTTGCTTTCAGTGTCGCAGCCCATCTTCATTTTGTCCTTTTTTATACTGGAATAAAAGCCCGTCATCTTTTTCATTTTTATGGTGTAACACAATGCAGGTTCGCGGCCATTTCTCACAGCAGTGTTTACCCGCCTGTAATACTTTTTCTTGTTTCCTTATGGCATCTCATTATTCTTTTGCTTCCAGGTCATACAGTAAAAGTCCATCACCAGTGCGGAGGTCCAAAACTAGGAGATCAAGGTCTAAGAGTCCAGGAAGGAGAAGATAGGAAATATTGTAGAAATTTTGTAATATGGCTGCATGACTGTAAATATACATTTATATACTGCTACCAATTCTCATTGTTCATTGTTTCATCCGCTTTACACGAGGTGACAATCGGTTTCAAAGGAGTCACGGGGCATTGCAGTCTTCCTTATAACATATATTTAGCAACATTTAAGCATGTTAAAACTGTAGACGTTGTCCTGTGTTATTTTTTCTAAACTTTTAATCATCGCTTTCTAATTAGTCATATTGAAGGTGAAATGTCATTCGTGATTTGCAAATGTAAAACAAAATTGGCTAATAGTAAATGCTGAGATGCTGTCGCAGTTGGTTAGTTCTGTAAATTTCTGCCTCATGGCTGTTAATTAATAAAATATGCTTGTGAAATGAGGCGCCACTCTTGACTAAACTTGTTACAAAACAGACGAGAAACATAAGGGATTGCAATAATGGTTCTCGTAGTGTCACAAAAAAGAAAAAGAGAGAGGGAAATTCTCAAGTTCAAGCAAAAAGACTTGCTGGACGCTTGTGGTCAAGTCTGAAAAGGGAGATCTAAGTGAACTCGTGTTGTCTTCTTCAAAAGCTTTTGAAATACCACATACAGCATAGGCCGCCTATAACGTAAGTCAGAGTCGCAAATATCTGCACTATAAGCGGTACCGCGCTATAACCAAAACAACCTTTTCAAGGGCCGCACTTGTGCAAAAGGTGTTAAGCATGCACCTTCACGTGTCCAAGAATCGAATCATGCGATGCGTGCTTGCTAACGTTTAAACTTCGGAATGTTAAAAGAATTTAACGTCCAAATACAGGCGTTGCCAATGAAATGAACAAAAAAAATTGCCCGCAGCTTCCCTCGGGGGAACACTGAGGAGGATGCGGACCATATAATTGGTTAACGGGGTGTTAAAGTGCGACTTACTTGGGTCGATGGCTAAATTGGTTAACGTGGTTGTGAAATGGGGTGTTAAATTGCGACTTACTTGGGTCGATGGCTAAATTGGTTAACGTGGTTGTAGGAGGGGGTGTTAAATGAGTGAACACGTACACACGTATGCGAAAGGGCGGCGCTGGTCGAAGGGACGTCGATCATTGTGTTTGTGGATTCGTTGGAATTCATTTCACCGCGACCTTGGACGTCGACGCGCCGTACAAACCAACCGACGAGCGGCAACTGAGCGAGCGAGCGCCGACCTTGAGTATATATACAGCACGACGGCGCATGCACTGTCAGCTGTTGAATGTTCTCGAAGCGCGACGCCACATGCGCGTCCACTGGAGAATCAGGAGAATTGTAGATGTCGAACGCGGTGTGTAGAGGAGGAAGGGTGCACAGATGGTGGAGGAGTGAAGCGCGCGCGGTGTGTAGAGGAGGAAGGGATGCACAGATGGTGGAAGAGTGGGCGACGGCGCGACGGCGCATGCGCGCGCGTCAGCTGTCGAATGTTTGAGAAGCGGTGCGGACGGCGCACTACAAGGCGCGAGTATAAGATGCTCCGCATCTAAAAGGGAGGTGGAGGGGTGTCTAACAAGTGAAAGCACCATCGCAAGAATTCGCCGGCTACCAGACCGCCTCGATTATCCGCATTACACAGAAACTATGTCATGTCTAGAATTTGATACGTTGAAAGACGCGAACCAATCGATTTCATGGGTGCATACACTATTTATGACATCGCAATCGAATCGCGAACCACTATTCAAGCGCTACATGTGCCGCCCTTGTTTTTATTTAACGATATGTATCCCTTCCTGTCAAGTGCGGCCACCGCAAAAGTTTCGTTGATTCGATACCAAACCGCAACTTAGATTCACGCGACCACTACCAATGGAAATCTAGCTTGCCATTTGGTATGTTGTCGCGGAAAGCTGGTCGAAAACATGAGGATTTGGCATCAAAAAGATTGCACTAGCGGTGAACCAAGAACCGCGTGCGTGATACGAAGTTTGCGTAAGCAGCCGGGAGATCAGCAGCGACGGTCAACAACTTGCCAGGCTTACGTATGACAGTGCACTGGCAGCAAAAGTGAAAGCTCGCATCCTAAAACCGTAAAAGGTCTTCAATTTACCGACGAGGATGCAAACACGATATTTGTTGCAAGGGAAACGACGTCGTCTTTCCCGACAGGAAACTATTAAAGGAGCACTCGCATCAAATTTCAAGATCGAGATGTTCCCATCATTCGATCGCTTAGTATGCATAGGTCTTCTTGGCCAAATTTGAATGGCATCCGTCACGTAGAAGTTATTTTAATTCGATATCAAACAGCGTAGAAAACAGCGTAGAGCGTTGTTCGATCACTGCCCCAGGGAGGAACAGCACGAAAGAGGCATCCGCATAAAGGCCTGACTACGCGTATCTGTCGCAGCGCGTCCGCGCAAAACGTTTTGGCGTGCCATGCTGTCTCTCTATTGGCCGCGAAGTCGAGCAGAGCCTCTGCCTGGCGGCAACTGGCTGAAAAGGCAAAGTATGGATTGCTCCGTGCGTCGTCTGCTAGCCACGTCATGTTTCTATTGCGTGTACGTCATGCACGTTCTCAAAAGTACGGTTTGTCCGTTCATGTCACCGTGAGTGTAACTATTTCTACGTGTGCGTGAAAAGACATACAAAAGCATTTGGTCTTTCTCGGCTGCTAATGCATTGTAATAAGATCAGCGAGTGCAACTTTTCAGAGTGCTGTTTACTGTTGTCGTACCCTCAATTCACCAGAATAATTTCAGATTTAAGAGGAGCTTTCTGTTTCAAACACATTGCGAAATGCTCTTGGCATCCTCCCGAACATGGACTATTAAATGGTGTGTGAATGCAGCGTTTTATAGTGACTCGGTTATATAAAACAAAAAAAACAGGCCCTTTGTTACGCACTTGCGCCCTGTTGGTAGGGGTACAACTATGGCACTGTAGCTTATCGATCATGCGAGAAGCCTTAGTTGTGTTCATGTTGTCATGGTACCACTACATATGAATCATATTATCACATAAACTGTGACAAATCAATGCTCAAACTGTACTTAAAACAGAGTTACCGTGTGCTTAGTTTTAAGAAAGTTTTAGAGAGCCCAAATGTTGAAAATAATTCAGACAGCATGCATTAGGTATATTGTATAATTTCACTGAAAATTTCATCTTGTTTATATTGTATTCAGTGTTTGTGTGCAATTGTTAGTGGATGAAAAATAAAAAAAAATAAAAAAGAAAAGTGGATGAAAAAATAACCAGCTGTGAGCACGGCTGGTTATTTTTTAATCACTTTTCTTTCTTCTTATTTACATTCCATTAGTTCTAATAACTTCCCCTGTACATTCCTTGGCATTACTGTCCGTTAGATCTCATTTATTTATATATATATATATATATATATATATATATATATATATATATATATATATATATATATATATATATATATATATATATATATATATATATATATATATATATATAAACTTCGTGCTTGTGTATATAAAGAGAGTTCCTGCTTGACAGCCGGCGTTTCAGCGTCGTGCCCTGTGTTCTCTGTGCGTCGCGTCCGACGCAAGATACTACACCTTAAACAAAAAGTAGCGACCACCGTCCGTGACAAGTTGACGAGGAGCGCCGAGATGTAAGATGTCGTCTTGTATAAAAACGTTGGTGACACCTGTAACGCAGCTGCTCGGGAGAGGCCTCGTGACGGCAAAAATGGGTTGAATAATTTGTAGCGACCGTAACCCACCTGTTACTGCTGTTAGAAAGAGAGAAAATGCCGAGCAGGTCGAGGCTGACACGAAAGAAGTCGATCGGTTGAAGGAGCCCGGCAGGGTGCTCAGCTGGTCTTTTACGGCGTTGGCAGGACTCTCAAGAAGAACCATAACATTGTACAAAACGGTAGACGGCGGGCCAGAAAAAAAAAGCACCAGGTCTGCATGGAACGCACAGCACTGTCATAGCGAAAGATAGAAGAGTGGCCTTTCAAAGCATTCTCTTAAACTCCTTGAATAACTGCTACAAGCACACTTGCTAGGTACCCGCTACGTCATAAATAGTTAAAATATTATTGCGATAGCAATTATATACAGTCTTGGCTGGTTTTTTGCCGCCGCCGTCATTTACCCTATCAAGAAACTCAAGAAAGAAAGAAAATGCCGCGCGCGCTCGGCACCCTGCTCGTCACGATGCACCGACATGCGCTTATCTCCCACATGTACTTTGCCTCGTAGATCGGGGAGAGGAGGGGTAGGTGCTTGCGTGCCCGCACTTATCCTTCGGTGTGGAGAATCGTGGGCCTTTGGCTTTCACCGGAACGATTGCGTTAGTTGCCGGGCCCACAAAGGTCAGTTCGCTCCACTACACAGACCCCGTTAGCAAAAAGAGCGCGCTTTTCATACACAGCGAAGTATGAAAACTAGGACACTTGTTAGTTTGCACTCATTTTTACTTGTGTTTACGTTTCGAGCGTCATCGTTTAAGCAACACAAGTGTCGAGTGGTAAACGTTGTTAGCTCTCGTCCTGCGTATGCTGTTTCAGTGCTTCATTTGTGCGTGAACACCGCGCTGCACGTTTCGATGCTTACCGTTCTCAGCGTTACATTCGAAGTTGTTGCTATCGCATTCAATGCTTCGTCTTTGCGGCGGAACTGGGGCGTTTTGTCTAGTAGGCTGACATCCACTATGCCATCCTTCACCATTCCTTAGAGAAGTGCGGTATCCGCTACACATTTGCTAGGAATATTGCACAGTATATTCATGGAGTAGCTGACAACGATGAACAAATATGCTTGAAGTGAGTTGTCACTAGTGCCATTAATTAGGGAGTAAGGGCTGGAGTATCGGCCCCCCGAACTGCACCACGAAAGCACGGATAATTAAGATATGGTCTTATTTGGCACATTAGCGAATGCCGGCTCTGGTCCGAAGAACGAGTCAAAGTCGAGGGTTGATAACAAAACAAAAATATATTCTCAAATATGGCAGAACAAACACCACACAAATGTGCACACTCGGCAATATACGAATACAATATGCCTCGAATCACAAGGTACTCTAAACGACCGGTACACAGCACAGCAAGACATACTCAAAACAACGGGTACAAACAACACGCGCAACAATGCAATCTCATGCCCTAACCAAAACTCTTCGAAAATAGAAAAACGTTCGTCACACTTAATGAGTCCACAATTCTTTGAATCAAGTTTGAATGGGGTTATTTAACCCCTTCATTTCCTTTGCTTTGTCACTAAAGACACAGGCACTTCGCCTAACGGCGGCAGACTCTCTTCATCTCCTGCCTTTTCATCTCTCGCTCGCCACCGCTGCTCCCTTAGTACGTTCGCCCTGGGTTCGAGAAGCTTCGTCGGCGCGCTGCACAGCCACAGCTGGGGAAAGGGCGAGACTCTCCTCGATGATGAAGAAAACATCTTTAGGGAGGGACTCACGCTTTCCTTCTCGATGATTCTGGAGGTCGCTCGGCGATAGGTGCGAGGAGGTTGGTCAGCGTGGCGATGACGCTTTTCGAGGGGGAGGGCGGCGCGCCCGAGGAGTCCTTTGATGCTTGTTTTCTTCTTTTCGCTGGTTTCTGGCGCGCCAGTCTGGCCGTCACCCCCGGTCTGGCGCCTCGATTGCCGCCGTTGCTAGAATGAACCTTTCCAGAAATTGGCGTGCGCCTCCTACGGCTGCTGCAAAGCCTTAGCGGCGGTGGGTCGTCTGCTCGCGCAAGCGTTGGCTCACCTCGTCTCTCACAGCCCCGGGGTGCACGAACGCATCTTTGTGGGAATATCGCGCGTATTAATTCTGTTATTACGCATGCACAACCTAGGGCAACATAGAGCTAGCAAACACCAGTATCCTCGGCTTATTAATCACCCGGGAAAATGCTCACGTACCCGCGAAAAGTCCAATAGGGAAATTTCCTTGGGTTTCGGGGCAAGTCCTTTGGGCTTCGTTGATCGTATTTCTACGTAGCGGAAGTTTTCCTAGTTTTTTTTTATTGTCAGCATGACAATGCAGCTTCATTATTAGTACTTTATGCCGAGCACTTTCACTCGTGATATGCACCTGTGCAATACGCAGAGCAAGACCGTGAACTTCGCCAATGATATTTAATATAAATATTCCACCGTTATACATGGGTTCGAGCCCATTATGCTGTGTATATTTGAATACTAATTGCCTGTTTCTAATGCTGCACGTGAGAAACTTTGCACTCGAGGCTCTGAGATTAGTAAAAACCAGCTACCAGCATGTCCATAGAGCAGATACTTCGCAAGCAGTATTCGTTTGCAAACAGCGTAAAACCTGCTGTCTCTGCGTAGTTCCCGTTTCCAAGACTGTGGGTTGGAATTAACTTCAGAATTTTGGACCTGACTGCGCAAAAAAATGTGACTAGTTCGCAATTTAAAGAAATATATAACGGAATGAGCGTCAGTGTGCATAATTCACAGTGTTTTATTTTACTGTTGGAGCTTTCGTGATCTCTTGTTTCATTACAGTTTGCGATTATGCTAATTTAGTAATTTGTCATTTGAGTAGACGCCTCTCTAAGCTGACGAGAACATACATTTTCTGTCACCATGGAAAAAAGGGCCACGGACAAAACATCTGAAGTACTCGTTACAGGCGTATTAACAAGAAAAAGTTGCGCTGCATGAACATTCTTACGGTGCTAATAAGCCCTCAGTATCTAGGCACAGAAGGTTAAACCAGAAATTGTTGATAAGTAATGCTGTGAAAGGCTGTTATTGGGGAGACTGACTTAAAAAAAAAAACGTTGGAAGCCTCATTCCGTATGGCAAAAGTATAGGCGGCCACAGCAGCGCTTACACGAGCTGACAATGTTAAAGAAATTGACGGTTAGTGTAGCTTTTGTATCGATATCAGTGAAACTACAACTAGCGCTCTTCGCTTTGACACAGGGAAAGAAAAACAAAATGAGATGCTCAAAGCGAAAATAGGTAAGGAGTCTAGGTTTATGGTCAATAACAACAAGATCCGATTGAACATAACCATGCAGTAAACAAAAAAGTAAACACTACGTAACAGTGGAATAAAAAATAACAAACTCGCAGGCTTTCTTTTGCATTCACCCAAAGCGACCTGAAAGTGACAGCCGTCTGCAAGTTTTTTTGTTCAGTATATTTATTGGTCTCTCCCACCCCCACCCATTTGCGAATCTTTTCTGCGCCTTAAGTGGCTTTGCACTGGTTCATGACTGGATGCATGCCAAGCTTTCAGCAAATCACCTGGTTCTGCTTGGCCTCCAGGATTAGTGGGTGGATCACATGATCACAACGCAGTGGAAAGCGATGATGTCATCTGATGACGTGTCATGCGACCATCACGATGACCTTACACATTGTGTTGATCCGTGATGTCACCATGACGTCCTATAGCGACGCCATAACGCGATTATTTTTGCATCACTCTTGTTGACGCTGGCTCCGTGGGACGCCGAAGCAACCGACGGCCAGTTTTCGTGCTTAGGCGAAAACCATAGATGCCTCATCAAACGGGAAACTTGACCGTTTGCGTACCGCGTCGGCGGCGTCGGGTGATCAAAAAAAATATCACGTGATGACAACACAAATGACGTCAGACATCGCCGAATATTGTGACGTTATCAAAATGTGACCGGCCTGCACGTGATCACGTCATCGCATGGTATCCAAGCTTGGTTAAATGTGGTCTGATCATGGAGGCAATGCAATATCAATGTTGCACTGCCTCTAAAATGAGAAGCAGTGCAAACCTGGTTAAGTACAGCAAGTTTTGAAAGGGTGGTGCGAATGGTGGTGGGCAAGGGCGTTGCCCTGGAGGTAAAAAAGGGGTACTGGCCCCCTTCAAGCCACACCAGCGCCTGCCCACGTCTCAGCTATACCAGTCTTCTCCCCCTTTCCAGCCGTGATGCAAGACGGGTTTGCACCCACGGAAAAATCCTGCTGACAGTCATAGGGCGGAGTAGAATCTGTATATCGGTGGAGAACGAAAAAAAAATGTTATTCGCCATCGAATCATTTTAGGTGGATGGATGGGGTACCCTGTGAGTTTTTAACGAGTTAGAGATCTAAGCCTGTCGCCTTGATCAATTTGCGTAGTTTTTTTACACGGTAAACTTCAGGTGTAAAATACCAGCCTCGTAATCATAGTGAGGACACAGACAGCTTAATAAAGGTCCAATTTAGCTGCAGCGCCACAAAAATCGAAGCCATGAAGTAGCACCAAGCAATGATTGATTGATTTGTGGGGTTTAACGTCCCAAAACCACCATATGATTATGAGAGACGCCGTAGTGGAGGACTCCGGAAATTTAGACCACCTGGGGTTCTTTAACGTGCACCCAAATCTGAGCACACGGGCCTCGACATTTCCGCCTCCATCGGAAATGCAGCCGCCGCAGCCGGGATTTGAACCCGCGACCTGCGGGTCAGCAGCCGAGTACCTTAGCCACTAGACCACCGCGGCGGGGCCCAAGCAATGAAAGAACAATATAGTACAATTGTTGGGGTTTAAAGTCTTAAAACCGCCACATGATTATGAGAGGCGCCGTAGTGGAGGTCTCTGGCAATTTAGACTACCTGCGCTTCTTTGACGTGCAAGCACACGAGCCTCAAGCATTTTGGCCGTCATCGAAAATGCGGCCACCGCGGCCAGGATTTGACCCTGCGACCTTCGGGTCAGCAGCCTAGTGCCTTAGCCACTAGACCACCACGGCGGTAAACAATGAACAAAACGTTCGGTGGCTTTCGTGTAATGTCACATCCAAAAACCGAGTAATTGTGTCCGCCGATTCCCTTATTCGGCATTTTCAATGATGATTACGGTTATTTGCGACAAACAACGCAGTCTATCTAGTATGCGTGAATGAAAGTCAGAGATGTCAGATAGCGTTTCTTCCCAATGGAAGCTTTTTACACCAGCCAACACCACTCACGGCGCGCGATGAAAGCACGCGAAAGAGGAAAAGCGTCGTCTGCTCTGGCCGCCGGCGCTCCGCTCCCCATAATGTCCCAGCGCCGAGCTACCAGGGGAAGGCGCGGCGCTGCGATTTCTGGAAAGGTCTACTGGGAGGCGCGCGCTTTCTTGGGTGCTCGTTTGTGACCTGGGTGACTGCGGCCAGTTTAGGGGACACCGATGAGGTCTGGCACTCGTGCGGTAAGGACAGAGTGGTGAGCACAATGTCTTGTGGTAGGACTTGATGGCTGAGTCCGAAATTCAGAATGGGAAGGCACGTGTTGTTCGCTGAAACAGGACGGTGTTCGGAGATGAGATGTTATAAGCCAGTAAAACACCGGGACAAGAAGAGACAACGTAAACCCCATGCGGCTCACTGGGGGATATCGTTCGACAGTGACACATGTTGGGGCTTGTGGTGAGACGCGAACAATCTCAGCACACAAAAGCTTGTTCCGAACCATCTCCGACACGTCGGCGGCCGCAGGCAAGTCAAGTTGCACGAGGCCCATTGAGCAGTCATTGACAGCACAGTGGTCAGAGAAGAAATCGAGCCAAAGGATGACGTCATGAGGAGAATGCATGGACTAGAACATAAAACAGGATGACCGCATGGTGGTCAGCGAACCTCACACGCGCGGTGCACCTTCCGAGCACAGCCGGGGTTGCTCTCTAGCGACACCCACAAATATTGGAACTCGTGTGGCATAAGGACTTTATCTGTATTACGGCGCGTGAAAGGCATCGCTGATGAACAGTGTCAGTGACGTCACCGTGTTATCGTACATGCGCCAGTGGCTGGTGGACGCATATATTCTGGCTCTTGTTCGGTTGCTGTGTGAATCGTTGCTTCGTGCTGCCAGCATGCAGTGTCGTTAATAAAGGTGTTCTGTACAGCCTTCGTCTTTCTCTCTCGGCAGATGCAACAAAGTGGCGACGAGGGTGGGACGGGACAAGAACTGAAGACGGCAATGACTCTCAGCAAGCTACCGGAATTCGCTCCCGGCAGCGGCAGCTTCGCCGTGTTCGTCGAAAGATTCGAGCTCTTCACCTCAGTCAATGAGATCGCCGAGGCCGAGAAACTAGATCTGTTCTTGAACGCCATGGGAGAAAAAGCATACGCGACGTTCCGAAGTCTGCTACTACCCAAGACGGCGAGCCCGTCGTCATACCCGGAAGTCGTATCGATGCTGAAGAAGCACTATTCTCCGAGGCGGTCAGTGGGGAGTGAAGCATACGATTTCAACAAAAGGAAGCAAAGCTCTCAAGTAATTGTCGCAGAATTTGTGGTACAGCTGAAGAAAGTGGCATAATTATACGCCTTTTTGGAACAAGCACTTCGTGACAAAGAAAGAAACCACTGGCAGTACGGGCGATATATCCGGGACGTCTGTCGACCCGCCAGTGGTGCCTGCGATATTTCCCGGGGGTTGGGCGACGCCGCACTGTGGCTTCTATGGGCCTGGAACCTCGTGATATGCGCTTTGCTTGACGCTCTCATAAGGCCTGGAGGCTTACTTCGTACCTGCTGCTTGCCTGCCTCTAACCGCGACGGCGCCACCGTGTGATAAGCGCCCACTGTCTGCGACCTGTTCGTTGGCGGGCAATCTCCCCCAGCCCGCGGGAGGGTACGCATGGGCATCAGACGACCGCAGCAGAGTCAGCAGAGCGCCCATATAGCAGTACAGGGCCCGTATGCGGACCCAACTCTGACGAATGAATTTGTGCGCTGGAAGGGCATGCGTCGACACGCTAAAAACTGTGCGTGCTCTGCGGCTGGCATGGTCAGGCAGCGTCCTGGGACGGCCCGTTCCAAGCGGCTTGACGTTAACGCTTAATCCTGGAACTGAGTGCGTTGTGGGAAGTAGACTGTGCCCCGTTCCGCCACATTCGGCGTCCTAAGGAATTTCAGTCATTAGCTTTTTTGTACTGCGGGACGCGGAATGGCCAAGCGTTGCAAGTTTCCGCGACATTGTCCTAACTAAAAGTGATACAAAGTGGTGCTAGGAGTGGGGTGACCCTTAAATCGTGCCAAGTTATATTTGATGCATGTGCGTGCCGCATCCTATTGTATGCACAAGCTTCCATTGTTCCATCCTATTGCCCTTGGTTTGACCTCGAATGCAGTCGCGTCGCCAGTCAGCACGCTCATGCCCGATACAGTAGCCGCGCAATGACATTCGCCCATAGGGCGTTATATAGCAGCGCCATACGTTTCGCCGGTGTTCTCGAGTGGCACGCCTTCGCCGGGTGTAATCCTGTCGACGAGATGGCGTTTAGCAATTGTGCACGGGCAATGTTGATGGTGGGGTCTTATCCGTGTCTGTGTTCCGCTTGCGTCCTGCCTTTGATGGCTCGCGAGTTTGTCGAATGGAGAACTGAGAAGCGCATAGCAAGAGCCGTACGTTTATTGCACGTTCTCCGCCGGCTTATTTGGAATGTTTGGAACCTGCTCTGCATCTCGGGTTATGCTGTCGTGTGTCACGTTTGATTAAATTAGAAGAGGTCGCGTTATATGCCTAATGGATCGCGTCTCATTTTCAGTTGATTGTCGTGTCTATTGTACGCACTTTCACTTTTGCCTTTTTTCTAGTCATCGGGGTGGGCTTTTGTGTGGTGGGAACGAATTAAAGTTTGCCCCACGGCTTCTTTTTCCCACTTCTCGCATTCTTTTTTACTTGCAAGAAAAATGTGCTGCGCCAGCCGTGGCTGCAGCTTCGCTCAAGGGCGAAAAAAAAAAGGGGGGGGGGGGGGAGAAGGGTTTCTCTCTTAGGAATGCGAGTACCCCGAGGCCCTCCGAGCGCGCTGTCTTTCCATCAAGAAGCTCGGCAAGATGAGCGTCATGACAAAGTGCGGGGTAGTAAGGAAGACGTAGTATATAGTATGCGCATCGCTGTAATAGCGAAACCTTCCGCGGCAATATATATGTTCTGTCTTCCTAAGACACGTCGCTGCAGCTACGGCTAAAAGCTCGCGCATTGCAGCTCGCATTGAACACTATAGTATGTTAATCATGAGTAAAAACAAGGAGCAGATATCGCTTTGGGAAAAGCGTTGCACGGTGACCCTCTTAGGCTGCTTGCATCGGAGCGTTGTTGTAGGCTTGCATCTGCGCGACAGTCGGTGTCTTGACTTAAAAAAAAAATTCTTCCTCAGATTTTTCGTTTTGTTAAAACAAAGTAAGACGGCACCCTTTCATGATAAAAAACGAACAAGTAAATGCGTACTTTTCTTCATTGTTGGTTTTCAGCGCTGAGCCCTACGGTTTGTCAGAGAATGGATCTGCAACCGCGCCCGTGTATCTGTGAGTACTGTCGCTTGTCTCTAATCGCCGCTCTTTATGACGTTCCTTTCGGCTCATCGACATTCTATTATTTTGGCTTAATAACAATGGTTGAAGTTTCATGTCCAAAAACTGATACCAGTGTCTTACGGGCACTTTTATTCGCCATCAAGCCGATCTGGATCGGTTTTCTTCAACGCGATCAACTTTACGACCGCTGCTACACGGCTAATCCGGTTCGAGCTTCGGTCAGATGAAATGCACCAGGTGTGATGCCACTGACAAAACTCGGCGTACGATTTTTCTAGAGAGTCATTTATCAGCAATGTTGTTCGGGCAAGAACCACTCAAACGTCAAAAACTTTACGTGCCACTACAAAAGTAATTTCATAATCCATCATTCGATTGACTTTTCCTTGCACTTACCTGTAGTGCTGTGCGAGAGTCTTCACTTTTATTTCTGATGGCACCTGTAGCCGTTTAGTCGCAGCGAAACGGCAATCTCGTTGTACACGCCAGAGTTTCGCTTCTGGCGCCTCAAGTCTCCCCGTTGCTCCTGCCGGCGGTCAATTACTGTACAGCTTTCTTTATTGGACCACGAAGTGCGCATAGGCTGCGCGAAAAGCTGGCGGCACTCATAATCAATCAGCTGCGACGTGCTTCAACTGCTCCGACGGTTTGAGGTGCTTCGGCGAGTTGGCGCCTCGGTATAAGGAAAACTGTGTGGAAAACGTGGATGAAGGGACAAAAGGAATGTGCTGTTCTTTTTTTCCTTTCATTATTGTTTCTCGCGCAGCTTCTCTGATAATGGCTGAGGGACGCCGTAGTGCAGGACTCCGAGAATTATGACGATCTGTTGCTCTTTACAGGGGCCCTCTAACACTTTTCACGACCTCATTGTTTTACATGTTTTTCCAGCTGGTTGCGTTTACACTAATGGTTAAGAGATAAGAGCCGAAAGAATTGGAGCGTTAGGGGCACACAGTTCGTTTAGTTATTCAGCGTAGAAAAATCTAAATACGATTAAATGGACGCCTGCCCTCAACTCGATTCTCGCGGGCTCACCTGACCATGTTTACCTCGCCCTGTGACGTCGGATGGCAGCCCAATAAAATTAACTGAAAGCCCTACCGTACAGGAAGCTTGCGTACCATATTGCCCGTTATTTCCAGCGTATTGAGGACGCCGTTGCGATGGTAACAAATAATAAGGCACTTGGAGAGTGAACGGCATGGACGAAACGAGGCAGCTCGCGAACGCTTCCTCCATTGTTTTCTAGTTTTACTGATCCTTATTTTTTTTGTTACCATCTATATATCAACACTCACATTTTTTCCCCTTTTCTTTCTTCAAACAACGGCGCCTGGAGCGTCCTCGGTGCGTTTTCTGCAGCGCCGTGGCGGTCGGTGCATTCTTTGAGCAGCTTTGCAATTTTCCAGCTGAGAAAGGCGGAGAACTTTATTCTCTTGCACATTTAGTGAGAAACCATATTATATAAAAAAAGAACCCCAATAGTAATCACTATTTTCATGGAATGCCGCGATTACATCTAACGTTACATTTGTACAATCACAGGCCTGCGCCCTCCGTCGTCACATCCGCTCGCACTATAGTTCTGGCGAGCGCCACTAGAAGTTGATGCTGTCAGCACCGATGGATTGAAGTGTTATAGAGGGCCCCTCTCAGGTGAAGGCTAAATCCGAGTACAAACACCATAAGCAGTATACAATCGCAATGGAAGGTTGGCTTGAAAAGCGCGCGTACAGGAGGCGCAGTACGCGTCCCAGTGATTTCACTATTTTTTTCTGGTGGTGTTCAGAGATTTGTGCAATCTTCTTCCCGTGGCGCGCCTCCGAGTGTGACCGTCCGGACCTTGGCCCCCGTGCGTGCTCGAATGCCTGCAGTGCGGGCGCGGTTTCCCAGGCTCGCGTTTCGCCGCTCTCCGGGATAAACATCGACTCAGCTTGCCGACAACAGGTTTCTGTTCTTTGTCAACGGGTCCCGCTGCTCTTCCGGACGGGGGGGGGGGGGGGGGGGCACCTCCCAGTTGCGCGCCACTCAACAGACCCACCTATGTTTAGCGGTGACCCGTCATGCCGTGACATCGTATCTGCAGCGTCTCAATCGCCGTTTCTTAAATTGCGGGGCAGGTAGTTATGGGTGCCTAATTACTGCGGTGTGATTTGCGCGCTCGTTTATGGCATTCAACACGCTGCCTACTGTTTGCAAGGTTTGTCGGTACGATCTCTTTTCAGGGCGCAAGTTTTATTTGGACCATTAAATGGACACAAAGAGAGGAATTATTTTCTCCTATTGTTAAATTACTATTCCACAGTACTAAAATCACCACACTTGACGTGTGAAAGCGCGCTAGAAGAGAATGCGGGTGTTGACCTTGAAATTCCCGCACCCTAATCGCCATGGCGTCATAGATTTTCAAATGGCCTGTACTACAGGGCCTACATAGTTCCTAATCCGTAGAAATGACGCACACTGTCCTCTGAGGGGCTCAGAGACGTAACACGTCGCAGTTTCAGGAAATTTCGACCAGCTAGTGGCGCCTAAGTACGAAAAGCACACTGAATTCCGTAACGTCACGTGCTAAGATTTTGGCACGAATTTAAGAAAAATGAAACTTTTACCGTGATTTTCTCGTCTAATAATAAACTAGCGATGATGGTGTCGATGTAATTTGAGTCTTCATAGTAAACAGATTGTTTCGTTTTAGTTACCCTCTAGGGCTGCTCTCTCATTATAGTTGTTTCCCCTGCATATTTCCGCATATTTTCCCGCATATTTCCCCCGCATATTTTCCAGCTTTCCGTATCGACTTGCGTTCACAATAGTTTGCTCATAATATTGGGCGGTTGATACCATTGATAACGATTGATTTTGAGTAATATCCGAATTACTTACTAAGGACAAAAAGAACGAATGTCAGAAAACGCGGCACCTACGACTCATTCAGTATACTTTGTCCAATATTATCATATTTCGTCATTAGTTCTTGTTATCTCTGTTATATTGAGGGTCGCCCATCCGGCACGAATGATGATGACAGTCGAAAAAAGAAGTCGCTGTGCTGGGGCGGGCCTTCAGTTCTCTCTCTCTTTTAACCAACTGTCGCGCCGAGGGGTCGGTTCCGACGGTATCGCTCGAACAAGTTTGACAAACTACGGAACCTGTCTAATAACTTTTATGCCCGAGAGTGATATTTTACGCGGACGAGCTTCGTGTAATTTGTATAAACAAGGTACCCAGTTGGGTGCCTACCAACTGTTGAGGACCTGCTGGTCGTGCTTTATTATTATTATTATTATTATTATTATTATTATTATTATTATTATTATTATTATTATTATTATTATTATTATTATTATTATTATTATTATTATTATTATTATTATTATTATTATTATTATTATAGTCTCGTCACGCGGTGCACGGCTGTGAAAGGGGGTGCTACCACAAACGTTAGTGTATTCCCTCAGCGTTTAATGACATCGAGTGGTGGTTGCCCAGCAGAGATCAAATCCGTTTTTCGTTCGGCATTATTATTGCTCACTCTCTCGCGCAGTTTAGTCGAGTGCGTCAGACTAGCGATTTCTCTCGTTGATGCCACTTCCTGAACGTGAAGTCGTGGAAAGCAGCGGTGATGTCAAAACTCTATAAAAAGTTCGCAAAACGCGCACTGTTCCAAACGGTACATTAATCAGTGGCGGGGCGTTTGTTTTTAACGAATGATGTTTTTAGCGAACGTTGTTTTTAACGAACAGCTATGCCTCTCAAGTCTGAAGGCCTTGCCAGTAGCGCTCCTAATCTTGCCCCGGCTCATGCCTATCGCTGCAGCACCGGCTTCAAGTGACGGGATTCTCTAAGACGGCTGCAGTCCGGTTAGGTACGCGTGTCTCAGAAGCTGAACCAATCTATGACAAATGACGTATTGCCATCAGGAAGAAAACTCTCTAAGGCAGCTGCTGGGGCTTCTCTAAAGTACTGCTCACTTTTCTTGGGATGTCTGCAGTAGGGTTAGACCACAACGCTATAACGTTACAACTCGGCAAAAATGAAAACGAAAAAAAAAAAGCTCTCACATACACGACAGCACGCAGCGCTATCAAATGAAATAAATTGTCTATTCAAGAAACGTGTTTATCCAGGGAAGGCGCTGTGTCCTGTCGCGTGTGTCCCTTGGCTTTTTTTTTCCTTTGTCGCGCTGTAACATAATGAACCTGTACCAACTAGCCCAGTTCGCTATGCACCAGGCTGCTGTAAGTTGTCATCGCCGCGATATCACTTTTTACTGCGTCTGTGCTGAGCATTCTAGCGGTTGGCACCCGATTAGAGCGGCAACAGTTGGATTTTATTGCATTGTGCCGGAACGATCTAAGTTTAAGCGACATTCTTGGGTGGAACGAATTCGGCAGGTCTCCATCGCTGCAGCGGCAGCTCCACAGCGAGAGGCCGCTTTAGTGCGCAAATAGAGTCGGGACCTGGTTTCGACACGGTGGTGCGCTTCGCCAAGCGCGTCGTTGTGATGGCATTCCAAAGCGCTGGCGTAATCAACGCGAGCAGAATATTGTTGTGGTGCGATGAGAAAGACTGGTCGTGCTCTTCTTGCAAAAATTTGGTCTTGTGTAAGGAGAAGAAAAACTGCGATGTTGTGTGCAGGATTTTCCTCGCACGAAGGCGACAGCAGGCGGAACTAATGAGACATACGTATAGCTTTTTTTTGTCTGCTGCTGCCGTCGCCCGGTATATTTTCATGCATCCATTCCTTCTCCAATCTTTGAAGAAAACACGTGCAGCCGTATGCGGATCAAAGACACGATCACAACGTGTGCCTTCACGCCCTCGGTACCGTGTTGAAAACAACGTCGAAGCATCTGTAAACGTTGCATTGAAAATACCTGCCCTAAGAGGCTTTGGGCGCTTCACCTGTCTTCCAGAAGGTTGAAGTATAGTGTTAAGGTGAAGGTGGCGTACTGGCTCCTGATGAAATAACAGCAATATTAGGCAATTTACCGAGGCAGCGATATCGAACGGCGCTTTGTAATATGCACAAATCATATGGTGGTCGTTTGTGTCCCGTTTTAAAAGCACCGCAGGCTGGGTACATTCATGGTGTGTTTTTGAGTGCGTCAGCGCAACGATTGCAAATTGTTGCGGTAATGCTGAATAGATGCAGACATCTGCGCCGCACCACATGTATATCAACGCGCCAAGCCCCTGATATAGCAAGCCTGCATTCCGAAGCCATACGTTGCCTGTTGCTGGCCATGAGTGACAACGAGCTCACCTGGGACCGCATCTGCAACACCGCTATGGCCATGGAGGTGGCAGCGAAAGACGCCGTGGAAATGGTCGCGGGAAACAGCGTCGAACAGTCAGATAGCTGCAGTGACATACATTGGCAGAGCCAATCAGCAGCGTTGCGCCGTAGTTCACAAAATGGGCCATGCACCGGCAACGTCTCCGGCAACACAACAAAGACTTCGGTGACACGGACTAAGACTATCTGTCAGCGATGCGGTGGACAACACGCACCTGTAAGTTGTCCTTTCCTGAACAGCAGGTGTTATAAATGTCAAAAGAAGGGCCATGTCACGAAAATGTGTAAAAGAAGGGTTGTGCATCAGCTAGAAGAGCAGCACTCGTCGGACACTGAACTGCTAATGCTTGGTCACACCGAGAACCGTTTGGGCAACCATGCCATTTTAATAATTGTGAGACTAAACGGGAAAGAGGTACGCATGGAACTAGACACGGGAGCAGCAGCTTCTATTATGTCCGAACCAGAGTGCGTGAAGTATTTTCCTGGGGCAAATTTCAGGCAAGCAGATGTCAGACTTGTTACATATATAACGGTACACCCGTTGATACCAAAGGCGTCATTGACGCTGATGTGCAATACCACGAGTAGTGCTTTCATTTACCTATGGTAATTCACAGAGACGAAATGTCTACGTTGTTTGGTTGTAACTGGATCAATAAAATAAAAATACGATGGCATGAAGTTATGCAAGTGAAAGCACTGACAGAAGAAACTCCCTTGACTGACAAATACCGCGAAGTGTTTGAGCCGGGTTACGGAGCGATTAGAGGTTCAAGGCGACCATTGTTGTTAAAGAAAACGCTTCACCTGTATTTTGTAAGGCGCGATCATGAACAAGTAATGCGCTACGCGAACACGTCTAGCAGGAATTGGCAAACTTATGTGCGTGGGCGACATCTCTGGTGATCGTGCCCAAGAAAAATGGCAAGGAGCTTCCGCTATGTGGTGACTACCGTGTCACAGTAAATCCTGCCATTGAGGTAAATCAGTACTCACACCCTCTGTCAGAGAATATTTTTGCAAGTTTACATGGTGGAACTGTCTTTTCGGTTCTGGACTTGTCCAAGGCGTACTTACAGCTCGAATTGGACGAGCGAGCACAAGAACTGCAGCATGCTCACTGTCAATAGCCACCTGGGGCTATTTAGGTTCTGGCGCTTGCCATATGGCGTAGCTAGTGCACCGGCGGTGTTTGAGGCCGTGATGGATCAGATCCTACACGGCCTCTCAGGAATGGCCTGTTACTTAGAAGACGTTGTCATCACAGGCGCAGATAGAAAGGAATGCCATGACAGGTTGGAGCAGGTGCTCATACGCCTAAGAGAACATGGCATACGGGTCAACTCTGAGAAGTGTAAGCTGTTCTAAGAACGAATCAGATACCTGGGTCATGAAATTGACCAGAATAGGTTGTATCCTACGGCAGATAAAGTAGCTGCCATCAAGCAGGTGCCAAAACCAGACAACGTGACTCAGCTTAAAGCCTTTTAGGGCTTGGTAAATTTCTACCCAATTTTATTGCCAAATTTGGCTATGGTTTTAGAACACCTACATAACTTGTTGCGTCGAGAAGCAGCATGTAATTGGTCACGCCAATATAATGAGGCTTAGAACCTATAAGGAAATGCTTACTAACCAAAATGTGCTTGAGTTGTATGATGTCAACAAAGAAATACAGCTAACGTGTGACGCCTCCGAGTACAGTTTGGGAGCTGTCACATGTTGTGGGTGGCACAGATAAGCGAATAGCATTTGCGTCGCTGTCACTATCGCACGTGGAGCGTAGTTGCAGCCAAATAGAGAAAGAAGCTCTGAGCATTGTGTTTGGTCTGAAGCGATTTCATAACTACTTGTGTGGTCGAACTTTCAAGGTTCTTACGGACTATCAACCTCTCACCGTGCTCTTCGACCCGCAAAGGAAAGCTAGTGCTATAGCCGCAGCTAGAATACACCGATGGGCTGTTTTCCTAGTTAACTACAGCTATAAGATTGCACATAAGCCGGGCACGACCATCAGTAACGCAGATGCTTTATCTAGACTGCCATTGCCACAGACCTCTGAGCAAAATGAAGACATTTGTTATTTTGCCACTCTGGACGAACTACCGCATGGCAGCAAAAGACATAGAGCCTGAAACAACGCGCGACAAGCTACTCTCAGTATTGCGCGACTTGATTTGGCACGGCTGGCCGAAAGCTGTTGCTTGAGAACTGCAACCATTCTGGGTGCGGTGGTTCGAACTCTCTGTTGATGCTGGTTGCGTTGTTTGGACGAGTAGAGTAGATATTCTAAATTGTTTGCAGGTATTTGTCATGAATCTGCTGCACGAACAACACATCAGAATCGCAAAGATGAAAATGGTTGCAAGGTCAATGGTTTGGTGGCCAGGAATCGATGATGCATTGGAAGAAACCGTGCGAAAATGCAGCGTTCGTTAAAGCGTACAAACAGCAGCGCGGCTAGTGCCTTTGGGCCCGTGGAAATTGTGAGAACACCCATGGGAAAGGGTGCATTTTGATTTCGCCGGGAAGTAAAGCAAAATGTTCCTGTTAGCAGTTGATGCTTACAGTAAGTGGCTAGAAGTTAAAGTATGTAGCACGACGACTGTACTATGACAGTGGCAGTGGTTCGTTCTTTGTTTGCCGCGCACGTACTTCCTTTAGAAGTAGTAACAGATAACGGGCCGCGATTTCGGGCTGATGAATTCCAAAACTTTCTAAAAGCGCAAGGTTTAAAGCACATGTTCACACCCCCGTACCACCCGCAGTTCAACGGGGTGGTGGAGCGGGCGGTACAAACAAGTAAGACGGCCCTGTTTAAACAGTTGTTGGAGGACAAAGAAAAAGGCAGTGCAAGAACACTTCAGCACAGAATAGATAACTTTCTGTTGTGCTGTCACACAACTCCGCATACCTTCACTGGAAAGACGCCGGCTGAACTGTTTTTGAGAAGACAGTTGCGTAGTGAGGTGTCTTTGGTGCGGCCGCATCTGACAAGGGCTATGACCGAGAAAGTAGAAAGGATGAAACAGTCAGCCGATAAGCGCAGAGCGAAGCTGTGATATTTTAGGGTTGGTGACCGTGTGTTGGTTCGTTTCGTGCGAGGAGAATCGGTGAAATGGCTGCCGGGAAAAGTTACTCTAGTGAAGTCCCCAACTACGTATTTGGTTGTTATTCGAAACCAAGTGCGTTTTGTACATGCTGATCATTTACGACATTCTCTGCTGAACGACCGAACCCCACGTCGTGAAATATGCCTGCCACACGCCTTTGAGGTCGTCTCTCCTCCACTGCTTGTGGTGCAACTAGATCATCAGAGTGAACAAAGTCCGCCAGATCCGGGGTTAACCAATAATAATAATGAAATTCCTCTGAGACGGATCAACCGGGAAAGGCGACCTCCTGAGCGTTGGGGTTATGACTGTTTTTGATCTAGTGATAAAGGAAGTGTTGCGTTGCTATCTGCATTACGGCGCGTGAAAAGCATCGCCGATGAACAGTGTTAGTGACGTCACCATGTTATCGTACATGCGCCAGTGGCTGGTGGGCGTATATATCCTGGCTCTTGTTCTGTCGCTGTGTGAATCATTGCTTTGTGCTGCCAGCATGCAGTGTCGTTAATAAAGGTGTTCTGTAAAGCCTTGGTCCTTCTCTCTTAGCGGATGCAACAGAGCTAATAATTAAAATATGTGCGCTGGTGTCAATGAGGGCAGTAACGGATAGGCCATCCACATCTGCAGCAAACAGGTTGTGGCTCATACAGACAGTTTTCAGGTCGGGAATCCAATGCAGGGGGGGGGGGGGGGGGGGGGGCTTTGAAAGCTGCATTGCTCACTTTTGCGAGTAAGGGCGTCCAGTATATGGGGCAACGAATAGCGATGGGGCTGAGGTGACCTGGAGCGATGATCATGTGGGGACGGTGAACGGCTAGAACGTCCGACCGATGTCGCAGGAGCCTCATCGTCTGGTCCACCGCACGGGTGCCAAACATGCAAGGGCCGGTGGTTGTCGTTCCATCGATAGCCAGAAAACGAGCGAGGAGGAGAGGTGTGAGAACGACAGTAGCGAGTGATATATCCTAGACCATGGAAAAGAGAACATATCGGCTTGTCATCCCGTGTTCTCCACAGGACAGGGTCATAATGTCGGCAAAATTCTTCCGGTGCACGAGGAGGTGTTATGGTACTGATACGAGATTCCGTCAACGAACATACAGGCTGCAGTCCGGCATTCACCAGCAAGACCTCAATGAAGTTGAGTTAATCAGTAAACCATAGGCTGGCAAAAAGTAAAGCTCACTAAGACTCACTAATGATATATATCTTGTGCTTTGGTCTCACTCTGACTCTCCAAAATTTTCCTGAGCTGAACTTGGCTTGGACTCACACTCTTGAAAATTTTCTTCAATCGAGGCTTACTCGGATTCAAACACAACCCACATGGACTCAGTCAAGCTGGCAGTTCGGTCCGAGAGAGTGGACTGAAGAGTGTTTCTATTTTTAGCTTTTTGGACCATGGTGTGAATTCTTCACGTAATTCATGTTTTTCTTGGCGCCTTTTATTTTGGTTTAGTACCTTCGAATACGAGTTATGAGCACTGGCGAGTCAGTAAGACCATTTTTCTTGAAAGAAATGACAAGTTATATTTATCAAGAACTTGCCTGGACGAATTAGTTCGGGGCGCGGTGGGGGTGGGATCAGGGCACCCTCTTTCGTAATTCGTGCCTCTGATCAATAAATATTAAAATGGTGTATGTGCCATTTACTGCTTTGAATTACTTGTGAATATACACGATTACAAAGCTGAATGCAGGTGAGGCTGGTAGTAATGACGAAAATGAGTAGATGGGATCAAAGGTTGGCCAAAAGAAAAGTGGAACACACCCAGATTCACTCCAGAAATATATCGTGCCCTTCAAGATCACTCGCACTCGGACTTACTAAAATTTTCCTGAGTCAAACTCTCACTCACGAAAATTTTCTGCAACCGGGCTCGTAAGACTCGAACCCACCACCATATTATTCACCTGTACTTACTAAGCCTCACGGCTTCATTTGATCCTGAGTGAGTTTGCCGAAATATGCAGTCCGTATATGTTCCTGATTGCTATAATGAAGAAAATGAAGACGTGGACCAGTGCGTGGCCGTGTGCTCATGGCATGCCAGAAGAAGACAAGAAGCTGAGGAGGCCTGTCGCTCGTCCCGCTGATCTGGCTTGGTTTTCTTAGCGCATCGTCAACTATGGCCAGCGAGACCGAGCAGCGAGCTCGACAACAGACGGCTCCGAAGGAGTCCCCACCTTCACAGCACGCAGTCCTGGATCCGGCTGCTCGGTTATCGGACGACACTTCGAGCAAGCAGGTCAAGCTGGCCGAAAGCTCCAACGTGAGTGGCCTCACACCTTTTTCCTCACCAAGTAGAGACGCGTGGTAAAAACTGAACTCGGGAGTCTACTGTTTTAAGTGCATCGCATCTTACGGGTCCGGCCTGTCGATCCACTGTCTCATGTCACGGGCTCACGCAGTGGTGAATACAGTCAATCGAAGAATGAAACAAGGCTAGCAATGCTCCTAAACAGCATAAAATAACTAAATAAGGTCGGAAATATTATAAACTACAGAAATGAAAAAAAAACTATAATTACGGTAATTTACCTAAAATCGCGAAAAATCTATCGAAATGATCCAGCTGATAAGCAAGCTGCGCAAGAGATGGCGCCACTAACTCTGCAAGCGTGCGATAGTAAGGTAATTGCTGGGTTTCCCGTACTACGCGCTTCCACGGGTTTCACGCTGTGTAGTCGAAGTTGGATTAAACACGCGATTTACAACTTCACCAGGACGCACACAATAATAGCGTTGGTTTTAACTAACGCCTCAGGCCAACATTTTAGCGTTGGATTGATGGCAATAAGCTTTTTTTCTGAGCACTTTAGGACAGGGGCGTAGCCATAAATTTTCCAGGGACGGGAGTCCCGACCACAATTTTTTTCGTTGCACATGTTTGTACGTGTGCGTATACACATACACATCCAAACCTGAAATTTCTCGGGAGTCTGCCTCGGTGGAACAGTAGCCAAGGTGCTCGGCTGCTGACCACAAAGTCGCGGGTTCGATCCCGGCCGCACCGGATGCATTTGGTAGAGGCCCCTGTACTCTGGTATGTCAGTGCATGTTAAAGAACACCAGATGACCAAAATTTTCGCAGCTCTCCACTGCAGCATCTCCCATAATCATATTGTGGTTTAGCGGCACAAAACCCCAGATATTGTTATTAAAATTTTCCGTAAGGGAGGTGCATTAGGCAGTCGGAACAGTAGCTGTTGTACGCTTATTTCCTCCACGGCAAATTAGATGACGCGCGAAGAGCCTTGTGCAGACGAGCTGTCGGAGTTTGCTGTCATTGTTGCCTTTCACAATTAAGCTATCAGTCCTCTCATTGCTATTGATGTGCACCTGTGGGAAACACCGGTGCTTTTCACCTTCCCAGGTTTCACGTTAACGGAGCTGTTTTAAGGGCGAAGCTTCATAGGGTTTTGGCTTGTCCCTCGCAGTTGTCTGTCGTTGCCACCCCTAGTACTCGCATTGTGCACTAGATGGCGCTCGCATTGCTAGTACGGGAATTGTTCAGTAGATGGCGTTGGGGTGCACTCGCTAACCTAACCTAACCTAACCTAACCTAACCTAACCTAACCTGGGAAAGTGGCAGGTCAAATGACACTCCTTGGTTTCGTGTACTTGTGGACGGGAGCAAAGGCCAGAGAGGAAAACCAGACAATGGTAGAGTGTATATCAAAGGACATTCAGGAGTTAGGAAGAGAGTGCGAGATAATTATACTAGGAGACATGAATGCGCACATGGAAGATATAGATGGGTATACCGACCCGACAGGCAAAATGATCATGGATATCTGTGAAAGGCTTGATTTTATCATTTGCAACAGTACCGAGAAGTGTGAAGGGCAAATAACATGGGAGGTGGGAAGGCTTCAGTCGACGATAGATTATGCACTGATGTCACATAGGATGTATGATAAGCTCAGGGGAATGCACATAGATGAAGGTGGCTCCAGAAGTCTGGGTAGCGATCACAAACGTATCAAGCTAAGTTTTGGAAGAGGAGTACAAGTGGGAAGGAGACAAGAGGAGCAACTACAGGAAAATTTTTATCCAGAAAGGCAAATTGAAATAGCCACTAAACAAATTGAGAAAGTAATCACGGAGGATAATAAGACAGTGTGGACATACACGAATCTAATTAGACTCTTTGAGCTAGAGCTTGCTAAGACGCGTGACAAGTCACCCCGGAAAAAAAGACACAAACCCAAGAGTTGGTGGGATGAGGAAGTTAAGAGAGCCATAGCAAAACGTCAGGAAGCCTCTAGGGAGCACAGACATGCTAAGCAGCGGGGTGAACCGACAGAAGATGTTGAAAGAATATGGGCAACCTTTCTAAGCTGTAGAAGGGATGCATTCCTTCTGATCAATGAAAAGATTAGAAGGAAGGGAGCTCAGTGGCTGGTAGAAGTACATAAAAAAGATAGAAAGGCAGCTGAGAAATTTTGGAACCATCTAAACTCCCTAAGAAATGAGACGAGCCTAGAGCAGAGATTTATAGCTACAGCCCAAGGTGCTAGGCTAGAAGGGGACGAAGCTATTGAATATATAAGAAGAAAAGTGACAGAAAAATTTCAACAAAGAAGTACTTTATGCACCACAATAGACAAGGACGAATCAAGTGGTGCGATGGCTTCATTTTCACAACAAGAGTGGGAAAGGGCTGAAAAAAGGGTTCCTAGTAGTACATCAACAGGCCCAGATGGCATTCCAATTAGGCTGATAAAGACATTAGGTCCGAAGTCTAAGCAGGCTTTGAGAGAGGCAGTGAGCACAATAATAATCAATGGTGAAGTTCCCGATGGATGGAAACTTAGCAGGATGAGCATGATCTATAAAGGAAAGGGGTACAAAGCTGACATAAACAACTACCGTCCTATAACAGTGACATCAGTGGTCTACAGGCTGGCGATGCAGATTATAAAGGAAAGACTGCAGGCGTGGATAGAGGATGAGGCGGTGCTGGGGGAACTGCAGAATGGGTTTCGGAAACACAGGAGGTTGGAAGACAATCTGTTCTCACTGACGCAGTGCATAGAAATAGCAGAAAAGGAACAACACAGGCCCCTGTGGCTAGCATTTTTGGATATCAAGGGAGCGTACGATAGCGTGGTTCAAGAGGAATTGTGGGGATTACTGGACACACTAGGCGTGGAACATGTAGTCACTAATCTTTTAAAGGGTATCTATAAAGGTAACAAGGTAGTTATAAAGTGGGAAAAACAGGTATCCAAGCCTGCAGAGGTAAAACGGGGGCTTAGGCAGGGGTGCCCCCTGTCACCCTTATTATTCATGATGTACCTACAAGGATTAGAGGCAAAATTAGAGGGAAGTGGACTGGGCTTCAACCTCTCTTTAGTCAAACAAGGAAAACTTATTGATCAGGCACTACCAGCATTAATGTACGCAGATGATATAGTGCTAATGGCCAACAACAAGGAAGATTTGCAGAGATTGATGGATATCTGCGGTAATGAGGGAGATAGGTTAGATTTTAGATTCAGTAAGGAAAAATCAGCAGTCATGATTTTCAATGACAACGAAGGTAGTGAGCTTAGAATACAGGACGTCACGCTAGAGATAACAGATAAATACAAATATCTGGGCGTATGGATAAGCAATGGGACCGAGTATCTGAGGGAACACGAAATATACGTGACGACTAAAGGTAACAAGAATGCAGCAGTCGTGAAAAATAGGGCACTGTGGAATTACAATAGGTATGATGTTGTGAGAGGAATATGGAAAGGGGTCATGGTTCCTGGGCTGACGTTCGGCAATGCGGTCTTGTGCATGAGATCAGAAGTTCAAGCAAGATTAGAAATTAAGCAACGTGGAATAGGTAGGCTTGCTTTAGGAGCTCACGGGAATACACCAAATCAGGGAGTACAAGGTGATATGGGATGGACATCATTTGAGGGCAGGGAAGCTAGCAGCAAGATAAAATTTGAGAAGCGATTGAGAGAAATGGGGGAAGAGCGTTGGGCTAGGAAGGTTTTCAGCTACTTGTACATGAAGAATGTCGATACAAAATGGAGGAAGCGAACCAGGAAGTTGACTGGTAAATACTTAGAAAACAGCAGGTGGCCAAACCAAAAAGAACTATCGGTTAAGAAGAAAGTGAAGGAAACGGAGACTGACATGTGGAGAATGGGCATGATTAAGAAGTCCGCACTAGAGATCTATCGAACGTTTAAGCAGGAAATTGCCAAGGAAAAGATCTATGATAATACTAGGGGTAGTTCTCTACTGTTTGAGGCCAGAACGGGAGTACTGCGAACCAAGACATATCGGGCCAAATACGAAGGGGTAGACACAGTATGCAGTGCGTGTGGAGAGGAAGAAGAAACTGCTGTTGTGACTGGGGGAATTTGTCGGGCCTTGAGCCATCCAAGGGTCAGGGCGAAGACGGGCCGAGGAGCCGGAGCTGATAACTTGAACGATTTATTTACACTATTTTACATGATGTTGAAGGTAGCGTGTTACATGGAGTAAGCATCATACTAGATGATGGAAGGAAGCTCTCTCTCCGAGCGTCCTGCGCTCGCGTTTTTATGCCCCCAAAGAGAGAAAGTCACACCGCCTCCTTCCCAACCTGGGAAGGGAGGAGAGGCCCGCCCAGTTCGCTGCCCGGCGAGGGTGTAACACACACAATACACGACACCACTGGCACAGTGCGAGAACGGGGAGTCGGACGCGCCGAGATGACTCTTCGAGGAAACATCGCTCGGGAAAGGCGCCATGGAACGTGAGGAATGTCCCCGAAGATGAATACAAAGCGCTCGGCTCATTGTCCGCTGAATGTTGACGACCCAAGCAATGACCACTCCTTCTAGGCAGCCCAGACAGCGAACAGCCCCCCCCCCCCCCGGTAATCTGTCGGTCGTGCGTGCCCAAAGGGCTTTTCGGCAAGACGAGCCGACGACTCCAAGGAATTCGCAGTACTACTGCTGTGTTGTTGCCGATTCTGGACGTCTCAGGACGCGCTGCGAAGCCGGAACCATTCCACGCGTCCAAGCGGCGCCCAGACATGGGGGCCGATCACAACAGCTCGTCCGCCGCCGGGAAAAAGGACTCGTAGATGGGCAGCCCAACGCTGCACCTTGAAGAGGCCTGGCAGCGCAGCAGCTCTGGAACGGCTGCGGCTCAGGTTTTCTCTCTCGCTCAAGTGGGGTCAGCAGGTCCGTAAGTAGTACTCTCCGTCGAAGGGGCCCCCGCAGGTCGAAGGCTGGGACTGACATTAGTGATCAAATCCGCACAGTACCCAAGCAGCGACAAGGCGGTACACCACCCCTCCCGAGATATGCCAGGCTACTGAACTCTTAGCCCGTTGTCGGCATAAAAGCAGCCACACTAGAACGTTGCCTGGAACGTCCCCAAACAAAGCAATATGGCAACGCTCCTAAAGTTTTGAAGAATTTACCTTAAATAAATTGCACTCAAGCCGCAAGTCGCATAGCCTTGAGGTAAATGGCGAGTGAGAAGTGAGAAGGTCGGGAAACTCAACTAACAAATTATATCCCTTTCTCAACGTCTGGCCGTGGCAGGCAGACTAAGTAACAGGTTCACCATGCAGTAAAGGTTAAAAAAAAATCCAAAACGAAAAGATACACGGAATGACATAACAAAATAAAAAACCCGGGCTGTCGTAACTCAATCGGAATGCGCTTGCTCCTTATCACAGGAAGCCTACTCTCGAAAACACTGAAAGCAAAGCATCCACTATTTCTACAGATGACTGCTCCTTCAAGGGAACCGCCTCCGGGAATTTTGTGGCAGGACATATCAAGGTTAAGATGTAGCGGTACCCTGACTTTGTCACAGGCAGGGGGCCCACAACGTCCACGACAAGGCGGCGGAAAGGTTCACTAATGAGTGGCACCAACTTTAAGGGCGCTTTCTGCTGGTCGTGTGCTTTGCCTATTCTTTGGCACACATCGCAGGATTGCACATACCTCTCGGTATCCTTGAAACAATTGGGCCAATAAAACTCCCTAAGTAGACGAGTCTTCGTTTTCTTTTTGCCAAGATGGCCCGACCACCCGCCACCGTGACACAGCTCCAGTACTTTGGCTCGGTATTTCTGTGGAACCACTAATTGATCATAGTGCACCCCCTTCGAGTCTTTGTACTGACGGTACAAAATTCCGGCGCGGCGGTGCAAAAAGACGTTCTTCCGCGCCAACCCCTCCTCCACCATATCGCTCAACTTTTGCAGCGTTTTATCCTCGGCCTGTTCCGCAGCGATAACCTCCGGGCTTACTTTCGATAGCTCCAAGAACCCGCCCATGCAAGGTAGCACGGAAAGAAGGTTAACTTCCTCGCTGGCCTCACTGGAACTCTTAAAGCTGCTTTCGCCATCGCTCGGGACGTTCTCCTGATTCGCGTCTGCCCTTGTTTCGTCGGGGGCCTGTGCCTCTCTATTTTGGGAACTGCCGAGCTCCTTTGCGATCTCCTTTGCCTTAGACCGCGTTAGAGCATGTACAGTGTGTTCTCCAAAGCTCAGACCTTTCTTTCTTAACAGGTCCTCCGAGTGGTTAGAAAAAAGGTAACCGTACTGCTTCGGCAAACTTTGTGACACGGCAGCCTCTGTTTCCAGTTCTCCGAAGGGACCCTTGATGAGGACTTTGGCCACTGGCAGACACACACTGTCTTCCTGCGCTACCTGTCTGATCCACGCGCAGTCTCCGGTGAACCCATCCGCGGGCACGTAAGATGGGTGTATTACATCCATAGTGGCCGCAGAATCGCGTAGAACCCGGCAATTTTGCCCATTGACAGTCATCTCTCTTAAGTACGGTTCAAGTAACCTCATGTTCTCATCAGTATGGTTAAAAAGGGAGAAAACGAGTTTTTCCTTACGGCAACCCACTGCTAAGTGCCCCGGTTCATTACATCGATAGCACACAATGGGTTTCTTTGCCTCAAATGCTCTGTCGCGATTCTTATCCTGTTCTTTCTCTTTGCCAGCGCGTCCACTCATGGTCGATTCCCCGTGCGTGTCTTTTTCATTCGTCCCTCCTGGTGCAATAGGGGCATAACTGTTGCGCTCAGACTGCTTAGAATTCTCACGGTATGGTTTCTTTGCGGGTTTGTTGCGCTCTCTTATTTCCTCACGCCTCATGGTGTACTCTTCAGCCAGTTCTGCGGTACGCTCCAAATTCTTTTCCCCGGGCTGATCTAATACCCATAAGCGTGCTTCGTCACTTAGAACGTTCAGGAATTGCTCCGTGCAAATCAACTCGACTACCTTGTCATGGTCTCCAAAAGCTCCCTTGCCCTTAAGCCACTCGGTGAGATTGCACCTCAGACTGTATGCAAAATCGGCAAATGATTCACTGCTACGTTTGCTACTATTTCTGAAACGTCGTCGGAAAGCTTCAGCAGACAGCCGATACCTCTTTAGTAGCGCACGCTTTACAATATCGTAGTCATTCGCCTCATCTCGCGGCAAACGAGCCAGTACATCCGCTGCCTCGCATGGAAGCACGGTCAAGAGCATTTGTGCCCATAACTCACGCTCAAACTTGCCTTCGCAACTTCTCTCAAAATTGACCAAAAATAACCCGATATCCTCTCCCATCTTAAAAGGATTCAGGAGGTCTTTTATTTTTGGTGCCTTGCTTACTGGAGCATTGAGTGTTGCGCCTCCTGAGGTAGTTGCCCGAGCTATTTCTAAGTCTAGGCGCTTCTTATCCAGTTCGTGCTTGCGCTCGCGCTCGCGCACGCGTTCCTGCTCTTCTTTATGGCGCTCGCGCTCCTGATCTTCCCTTTGTTTTTTTATATCCTCCCACAACTCCACGATCTCCTCGTCATCTCTGCTTGCCTCCATAGCCCTGATGACTTCCGCCTTTTTAAGATGTTTCCCGCAATCAATCCCGAATTCCCCGCATATCACGTCTAGGTCCGATCTGTGCAACTTTCTCCAAGCCATGGCTGCTACTTTTCTGCCGACAAGTTTCTCAAGGGAAAGCGTTGAAGCAAGGTTCCCGTGAACAGGCTTCCAACACTCTTGTTACCAGGAAGAACTAATTTAAGCCTGGCAACTCTCAAGGAGAAAAGGTCGTGCACTCACCAAGCCGGAGTCGAATTCCTGCGCAGATCATCTCACCGCTGCCATCCACTGTTGTGACTGGGGGAATTTGTCGGGCCTTGAGCCATCCAAGGGTCAGGGCGAAGACGGGCCGAGGAGCCGGAGCTGATAACTTGAACGATTTATTTACACTATTTTACATGATGTTGAAGGTAGCGTGTTACATGGAGTAAGCATCATACTAGATGATGGAAGGAAGCTCTCTCTCCGAGCGTCCTGCGCTCGCGTTTTTATGCCCCCAAAGAGAGAAAGTCACACCGCCTCCTTCCCAACCTGGGAAGGGAGGAGAGGCCCGCCCAGTTCGCTGCCCGGCGAGGGTGTAACACACACAATACACGACACCACTGGCACAGTGCGAGAACGGGGAGTCGGACGCGCCGAGATGACTCTTCGAGGAAACATCGCTCGGGAAAGGCGCCATGGAACGTGAGGAATGTCCCCGAAGATGAATACAAAGCGCTCGGCTCATTGTCCGCTGAATGTTGACGACCCAAGCAATGACCACTCCTTCTAGGCAGCCCAGACAGCGAACAGCCCCCCCCCCCCCGGTAATCTGTCGGTCGTGCGTGCCCAAAGGGCTTTTCGGCAAGACGAGCCGACGACTCCAAGGAATTCGCAGTACTACTGCTGTGTTGTTGCCGATTCTGGACGTCTCAGGACGCGCTGCGAAGCCGGAACCATTCCACGCGTCCAAGCGGCGCCCAGACATGGGGGCCGATCACAACACTGCCGAACACTTGATAATGTTCTGTAAAGGGCTTCACCCTATAGTTCAGGATGATGGCGCAGAGTTTTTCAAAGCACTGGGGTTTAGGGACCGGGAGGGCAAAATAAACTTTAAGCGGGTAGACTTAACTAGAAGGAGGTTATCTGATTGGTGGCTAAAGTCAAGGCACGAGTGAAAATCAAACTTTTCACTGCAAAGTGCGAATCCTCAATTCACTTCACTGCAAAGTACGAATCCTCAATTTCACTTTTTAAGGAAAAAAAAATAAATATAGTTTTTGGTTAATTAAGTATTACGGCTTGGTGGCGCTAGCCACCGCCCGATCTAAAGGGTACAGCCGTATCCATCCATCCATGCGTTGGAAACGCGTGCTTCGATATGCGTTAGTGTGGTAGAAGATCGCTAGGGCCCAAAGCTATAAAGTTTGTTCACTCTTGGCGCGCTTTCTCTTTCACCGGTGGTCGGCGCTCTTGCGAGTACGAATGAAGAATACAAGGTGGTGAAGCGTGGGCCCCAGAAAGCTGCTGCAGCGTGCGCTCCTCGCCGCGAAGACCTAATATTGGCAAACTTTTCTCTACAAACCATACAGGAACCACTCTCCCTTCATTTCGCCGACCATAAAGCCGTTATAATGGAGGGTGAACGGAAAAACCGCGGCTCACCGACGCCATGATTCTACAACTGGTCGCGGCATACAGAACAATGTGCCTTTCGTTCACTACCGTTACACTGACGTGATATGAGCAGAAAGACTAGTTATAGTGTGTATAGTGTCTGAAAAGTTTACTGCAAGCCTTTACGGGAGTTGAGACGGAATTGCACAAACCTGAGTGCGCTAATGAAGCCATGTAGCTTATTGCTACTGCATAAAAATACAGGGGAAGCCGTCACACCCCTGCGCCCTCCTCCATACGTCCATGGTCAGCTGCGAGGAGTCTTCACGACAAATAAGTTCTCAAGGAAAGCAAGTCACGAAGGTGAAAAATTTCCTTCTTTTCAACACGGTTGATTTTGAAGATAGGGGAGGGCAGGCGAAAGTTTGGGTGGCTGGGGGGTGCGAGTGTCCTCTACGTGCGCCCTACTGGCGCCGCTCCTACGTGGGAGCACGTGGAGATGTGGTCATCCAGACCATCGTATTGAGCTCAGGCTTAGTATGTACGCCGATTTTCAGCCAAGTCTTCTTCTACGCCTTGATAATGGGGATCTTTTTGCGCAGGCATCTGACCCGCAAGGCAGGAACACCAGCACCCAATCATGCAAGCCCAAGAGGCAATCGGGAGTCTTGTCGCCCAGGAGAAGTGTGAGTATAGGCGCTTGTCGTATTGCATGTAAGTATGTTTCATATCAAATTGCTCGAATCCATTGGTCTAAGATTGTTCAAAAGAAAAGGTTTACTTTCACGTAAACCGTTTCATGCCGGTTTCTTTTCTGATTTGCAAGAAGTGTCAAATAGGCCACATTTACAAATCTTTAATGGAAGCTATAGATTCAATTATTCCGGCGAAACATGTATCCTTTGATATCGACACGAAACCTTTATTCCGTCAGTTAAAAATATAATATATACTATTTTGGTCAATAAATTGTTTTTAAAACAAATGACGCAGTACAATGACACGTATCAGTAGTTCCACCGACTCTACCTCAGCGTTGCGGCTTGGTTGTACCTTCGTACCTGGGTTTGCATCGCGTGGATTGGTCGAGTGAACCTTCCTGCTGAAATTCGCAGTGGAATCGAATGAACGTGAACGCGCGTGTGAATTACGAATGTTAAAAGAAAACTGTTGCTTACGTGATTTTATACGTGCGTGTATTTCGAGTCGTAACTTCGCGTCTGGTCAGCCCAGAAGATTCTAAATGATTCAAGAGTTGCTCACGCTTCATACGCAGTGCAGTGCTATAATAATAGCACTCAAACAAAGCTGTAATGACACGTCATCACGTGTCTAATAGCGGCGGGCTTCATTTTTCGAGAGTAAAACGCGAAACACGTTGTGAGACTGTCGATATAATAAATTAGTTTGGCTAAATGGCCACATTGTGATCTAAGTATAATACGCGGTAGAAAACACGGATGGGAAAAAAACAAGAACAATGACGTCTTCTACCACGTAGTAATTAGATCATGTATCACCAACCGGCCCAATCGTTCACATTGAATAGACACATTGTAGATTCGTAAGCTGCCATAATTGTGAGTCATTCTACGTTAACAAAAATTATTTCGCAAATAATATTCATCCGTGCGATCTGACAGGAGCCCCGAACTATTTCGACTTTTTTTTTTCAGCATAATCACACGGAAGTGTCTCTTGCGTTTGTCTTCCTCGAAACAGTCCTCTTTCAAGCAGTATCGTTTCGGGCATGCACTATGTCTGCAATCCCAACATCCTTTTGTTTCGTGTAGAAGGAAGCATGAAAACAATTCGTAATACAAACATTGTGTATAAAAAACATAAACTTTATACTCAATGCAACGCAAATATTTTTTCTTAATTTGAGTTGTGCAACGGTTAATTATAGAACGACCACCCATAATTATTCAACTTATGTGGTTCAAATGAAAGCACATTACCTTGATTATGCAAGTGCAAGCACGGGTGCCTAGCGTCTGAGTAGCTTATGGTAAATACTACATGTGTGTCACAGAACGAGCGCTAAAAAGAGAGCGCGCCGCCAAATCCTTGAGACAACGGGCGGTAGAAACGCCGCGAGGTAAAAAGAAAAAAAAAAGAAAGCAAACATCCAAGGCTCCCGGGCGCGCGCTCTCCCCGCAGAAGCACGGCTTCGCAGACGAACCTCCTCACCCCACAGCGGCGGCCGGGCAAGCGCTAGAAATTTCCAGAACGAAGGAGGCGTGGCTACGCCGAGCTGAGTCACCCGACGCGGAGGGCTGACAAACCGTCTCGCCTCTCTCCAGCCTTCGCTGCGTATCGCGCCGACGAAAGGACGAGAAAATTCTGGAAAGTGGCGCGGAAGGTATTTAATCGAGCGGCCGAGACGAGAAAGCAGGTGGTGACGGAAGTTAACGCCAGAGCGCGTAGGAATTCCGCCGTGGAGTCGGCGAAGGTTCTGCCCGTAGTGACAGAACAGGAGGAGACGGAAGTGAGCGCCAGAGTGCGTAGAGAGTCCGCCGTGTAGTCGGCGAAGTTTGTGGTCCGTAGGGACGGCTCGAGCTACAGGCAAGAGCGTGGGTTTACCGCTATCGAGCGAAGACGCGGGCAACAGCTGCGTGTGTGAAGCCGACGGGTTCCGGCGAAGAAGTTGAAGTTTGAAGAGTGGCCAATTGAAGACGGGAGGTTTCCTGGAAGAGAACTTCGAGAGCTGCGGAACGACAACAACGCTGGACTTTGAGTGAGTGATTCTCGGAAGAGTATCATTCAGACTTTTGTTCCAAGGACTTTGGACTGAATAGGTTTTATATCTCTTTAGTCTTTAAGTGTCTTGGTTGTTCAATGCATGCGACTGCATTGTAGTGCGTATTGTTGTCTGTGTCCGTTGTTTCAAGTGTGGTTGATTGTACTGTGTAGTACGTTGCCTGTTTGGTGACGTATTGTATGTAACTATTGTGGAGTGTGCATACGTGTGTATTGTTTTGATCTGCCGTTAATGAGAATATAATTTTGTTTGTTTCTCAACTCTCGGCTCTGTCTTGTTCTTTGGGCCACAGCCGGCGTCCGCTGGCGCACCAATAAGGACCACTTCTAAATTGTCCACGCTTTCGTGGTGCGGTTCGGGGGGCCGATACTTCGGCTCTTGGAATTAGCCCGGCGATCGCCTCCCTAGTAAACGGGACAGGTGTGACAATTAATCTGCTGCCCCCCACTTTAAGAATATTATCTCATAATATTCAAAACCACACAAATGAGCGCGAAAGTCACCACACACTCTCACAGACTGTAACACCATCAGTCGCTCATAACACTTCACATTCACAATAGATCACGCAATACAATCTTACATTGTAGTTCAATTCCACAACACATGAAATATAGCCACAGGTACATGCCTACAACACTTCATCACACATTCCAAACAATACAAACGTACAAAGTTCTGTCGATACAACAATTATACAACACTTTACATCAGATCATCGCACAGAACACTGACTCGCTCGACATACACTTGAGACACAGGATAACAAGAACATTAACTCAACATATGTCACTCAGCCCTGCCGAACACATTCTGATTCCACCTCAGCACCTATCTTGAGTACTTCGAACAGCGCTTGCGCCCCTTTTTGCGGTGCTCGCTCGATCTCTTCTTGTGCTTCCACGTTCTTTTTCGGCGAGCCTTCTCCAACGACGATATCTGAGGCGTCGTCTCAGCCATCGTTGTCTCTTCCGACGCCGTTAGCGCATCATTACATTCGACGGGTCCTGTCGCGGACGCCAGATTAATTGTCACACCTGTCCCGTTTACTAGGGAGGCGATCGCCGGGCTAATTCCAAGAGCCGAAGTATCGGCCCCCCGAACCGCACCACGAAAGCGTGGACAATTTAGAAGTGGTCCTTATTGGTGCGCCAGCGGACGCCGGCTGTGGCCCAAAGAACAAGACAGAGCCGAGAGTTGAGAAACAAACAAAATTATATTCTCATTAACGGCAGATCAAAAACAATACACACGTATGCACACTCCACAATAGTTACATACAATACGTCACCAAACAGACAATGTACTACACAGTACAATCAACCACACTTGAAACAACGGACACAGACAACAATACGCACTACAATGCAGTCACATGCATTGAACAACCAAGACACTTAAAGACTAAAGAGATATAAAACCTATTCAGTCCAAAGTCCTTGGAACAGAAGTCTGAATGATACTCTTCCGAGAATCACTCACTCAAAGTCCAGCGTTGTTGTCGTTCCGCAGCTCTCGAAGTCTCTCTTCCAGGAAACCTCGCCGGAGTTTCTCTTCCAGGAAAACTCCCGTCTTCAATAGGCCACTCTTCAAACTTCAACTTCTTCGCCGGAAATCCGTCGGCTTCACACACGCAGCTGTTGCCCGCGTCTTCGCTCGATAGCGGAAAACCCACGCTCTTGCCTGTAGCTCGAGCCGTCCCTACGGACCAAAAACTTCGCCGACTACACGGCGGAATCTCTACGCACTCTGGCGCTCACTTCCGTCTCCTCCTGTTCTGTCACTACGGGCAGAACCTTCGCCGACTCCACGGCGGAATCCCTACGCGCTCCGGCGCTAACTTTCCGTCTCCTCCTGCTTTCTCGTCTCGGCCGCTCGATTAAATACCTTCCGCGCCACTTTCCAGAATTTTCTCGTCCTTTCGTCGGCGCGATACGCAGCGAAGGCTGGAGAGAGGCGAGACGGTTTGTCAGCCCTCCGCGTCGGGTGACTCAGCTCGGCGTAGCCACGCCTCCTTCGTTCTGGAAATTTCTAGCGCTTGCCCGGCCGCCGCTGTGGGGTGAGGAGGTTCGTCTGCGAAGCCGTGCTTCTGCGGGGAGAGCGCGCGCCCGGGAGCCTTGGATGTTTGCTTTCTTTTTTTTTTCTTTTTACCTCGCGGCGTTTCTACCGCCCGTTGTCGCAAGGATTTGGCGGCGCGCTCTCTTTTTAGCGCTCGTTCTGTGACAATGTGAGCACAAGTTATTTACCCGATTCTGCTTAACTATAGCACCAAGATATACACAGGATGCCTGCTGATAAAGCTATCTGTTATTGGGCAGGAGAGATTGTACTTTATCGTGCAACTCACAAGGGGAAAGCAATTAAGGATCCTTGCGTAAGTTTGCGTATGGCTGTGAGTTCAGTATTCGCTGAGCCTTGTTCTTTAATCGCGGCTAACGGAATCGGAGATTCACCTGACAGCGATCGTAAGATAAAACAAATTCGGCAGATCCTACGTACTTTGGCAGTCCATGTCATGCAAAGCATGTGGAAGAAAAGCGATGTTGTAATTTAGGTACGCACAGACCTATGCTGAGCAGTCGAATACGTGTTTCATATAACCAGTTGTCTACATTTACGTAACGACGCCAAGAGCAGCGTGGCTTTTAGCAACATCAGAAGCAGTGAGCTAATATAGCGCTTGTGCTCGCGGAGATGGTAGCCCTGGACGCTGCTACATAAATCAACTTGAGCGGGTGGCGCTTAATTACATTTGAAGTTAACCAGACGTGACACCTGCTAATATAGGAGTATATATGTAGCATTTATAAAATTAGACAGCCAGCACTACAAACAACCACAATTAACTTTTTACCAACATCACGCCTACATAAGGTCTTTTTCCAAAGCAGTCTTCATTTTTGAAACTTGGAATGGCTCTCGTAGAATACTTGATTGTCACACAGAATGTTTGGGTTCGACTCCGGCTGGGACCCTAATATTTATTATTTGCATTCGTTGGGTCATAGCTGCTCATGCCAGTTTTTTTTAACGCTCTCGTACTTAAATTACCAACGTTCGCACTCTTTCTGAGTAGATTTCAACTGTCAATCTCCTCGGGCACATACCCGCTCATGATAAATGGATATATGTGCCACACATGTTGAGCGGAAAATTTTTGACGAAGTACGTGATGGGATAGTTACATTACTCATCGCATACTCCTAAACCTGCGACGAATTGGGACAGTTTCCCGAGAGGTTTCCCACCATGCAGCTGCCACTGGTGCCAACAGGTGGGAAAAACAGGCTCACCTTAGTTTTACCGCTCTCAAATTAAGCTGTAGAGGTCGGATAATGAATGCTAGAAGCACATCGGCTTAATATACTACTGCAGTGGTGTGTTCAAAACGGCAGCCATGGATGTCATCGCGCCCCAAAATGAACGTGGATACCTGCCACCACGCACGGAATGTCGGAAGCATCGAGCAGGAATAAAACGCTGTGCGTCAGTGTACGTTTGTTCGGCGCCTGCGAAGCCAGTGAGATTGTATTAGCTCCAGGAGTGTTCCTTGCTTCCCGAGCTTCTGGCAAAAGAGTAGTTTCATCACCAGTTTAGTTTGCACTACTTCATGTTTATAGCATTCACAAAATCGCCGAACACTGGAATTGTGCTTAACATAAACTAAACTTTAATTAAGCTAATCTTTATAATGGGCATGTCATTAGCGAAGCCGAAAGGTGACGCTAGAACGGCATTGGCTAAGTATACAACTGCAGTGATATATTTAGCCGATATACGCTTCTGTAGTTCCTCTAACAACCACTAGAATGTTTTTCGTCACATCGTGTCTGCGATCATCGCCTTTCACAAAGGTGCAATACCCCAGTTCATTCGTTAATATACAATGAAAACGTTTGCCATTTATATATTTTCAGCCTCACACACGAGGCCTTAGGCAGGGGTGGGTGATGCATAAAAAATAACTTATAGAAATACCAACAAAAACAAAACGTACCACGCCTAGCTACACCATCGAGAACTATACAGTGCATCAAACTGAAACCTCATTATTTAAACAATTATAGAGATTTTCGCGTACACGCAAGGAAAAATATAAATAGAAAAAATAATAAAGCAACACAAAAGAAATGAGAAGCACCTGCTCATGCAAAAAAAAAAAAACGGCACTGTCATATAATGGGGCAAAAATCAGCAATGTTTCAGAATACAATGCGTTGATAACAAGCATACCATGATATTATTTTAAGTATATGAAAGGAGGGTGAAACAAATTAAAGCCTGTTCCGGATGTGTGGCATAGTAATAGAGGGTGAGGAGAAATGAAAGATGAAAGTCATGTGGGATGCTGGTGTTGTAGTCTTGCCAAGAACTATTGAACATTTTCGCAGTTTACCAAATCCCCAGACAAAGCACTCTAATTAGTGACAGTGGATTCCTAACATGGCTTTCATCGTCATAAGTAAACACTGCGCAAAACAAAACCTGTTAAATCTGTTAAGTGATTCGGCGATAGTTTCTTTGCTAGTAACGATAGCCCCATTTCCATATAAGCTAAAAAACACTTCTTTTTCGTAGCAAAACGTGCCAGAATTTTGCCAGCGAAATTCGGGCAGAAGAAACAAGTAACAATCACGTGGCACGAAACGCCGCGCTCACATCTGTCCCTATTACTTGCTTTTAAATGCGAAGCATTTCTTAGTGAACTTCGGCGACATCGAGCGTCTATCTATCTATCTATCTATCTATCTATCTATCTATCTATCTATCTATCTATCTATCTATCTATCTATCTATCTATCTATCTATCTATCTATCTATCTATCTATCTATCTATCTATCTATCTATCTATTTATCTATCTATCTATCTATCTATCTATCTATCTATCTATCTATCTATCTATCTATCTATCTATCTATCTATCTATCTATCTATCTATCTATCTATCTATCTATCTAGCTAGCTAGCTAGCTATCTAGCTATCTATCTATCTATCTATCTAGCTATCTAGCTATCTATCTAGCTATCTAGCTATCTAGCTATCTAGCTATCTATCTAGCTATCTATCTTACTATCTATCTATCTATCTATCTTACTATCTATCTAGCTATCTATCTTACTATCTATCTATCTATCTATCTATCTTACTAACTATCTATCTATCTTACTATCTTACTATCTTACTATCTATCTTACTATCTATCTTACTATCTTACTATCTATCTATCTAACTATCTAATTACTATCTTACTATCTAACTATCTAATTACCATCTTACTATCTAACTATCTGTCTGTCGCCCCGCCACGATGGTATAGTGGCTAAGGTACTCGGCTGCTGACCCTCAGGTCGCGGGTTCAAATCCCGGCTGCGGCGGCTGCATTTCCGATGGAGGCGGAAATGTTGTAGGCCCGTGTACTAAGATTTGGGTGCACGTTGAAGAACCCCAGGTGGTCGAAATTTCCGTAGCCCTCCACTACGGCGTCTCTCATAATCATATGGTGGTTTTGGGACGTTAAACTCCACATATCAATCAACTATCTGTCTGTCTAGCCACCTATGACTTATAGCTCTCCTGGCCGTTTCAATAATGGTATCGATACCAATCTTGGTATGGCATAACATGACTGTATGAAGAACATATATAACTAGTCATACTATGAGAATTATGACAAGTATATCATGTATGTCATGATTTACATTTCGTGATCTTGCTGCTCTCGCGGTGCCTTCATTCACATGAAATTTTGAAAAAACCAGTATGGAATGACATGACTGCATGGCGAACACCAGCGACAGAACCTAGCATGAAATTCATGACATGTATCATGCAACAACATGACTACAGGCGACACAAATGATGCGCTCGCTGCCGTTTCACTAGCTTTGTTTGACTAATTGATATGTGGGGCTTAACGTCCCAAAACCACCAAATGATTATGAGAGACGCCGTAGTAGAGGGCTCCGGAAATTTGACCACCTGGGTTCTCTAACGTGCACGCAAATCTGAGCACACGGGCCAACAGCATTTTCGCCTCCATCCAAAATGCAGCCGCTGCAGCCGGGATTCAATCCCGCGACCAGCGGGTCAGCAGCTGAGTACCTTAGCCACTAGACCACCGCGGCAAGGCTCGCTAGCTTCGCATATACCAAATTCGGTATTACGGGATGTGAATGGATGACGAAGGTATGTGACTGATGCAAACATGATAATCATTAGATGCGTGTCATTTAAAGAGATGGCTACGTGCCATGCTAATGATGCGCTTGCGGCTGTTTCGCTAGCTTAACATATACCAAATTTGATATTACGAGACGCGAATGCATGACGACGATATGTGATTGGTGCAAACATGATAATAATGACATGCGTGTCATGTAACAACATGACTACATGCCATGCTCATGGTGCGCTATAGCAGCCATTTCGCTAGCTTGACTTATCACGTTTGGTATTTTGGGGCGTGAAGGAATGACGAATGTATGTGACTGGTGCAAACATGATAAACAGGACATGCGTTTCATGTAACAACATGACTACATGAAACACTCAAGGCGCCAATACACTTAAATGTGACCCGGCGCGCGTGCGCGCCGGCGTTCGTTTCGTCGCGTCACGCCGGCGGTTAAACGCACGGCGGTGATCTGCGCTGCGTTGCTTGAACGCATGCGCATTAGAACGCCCGGCGTCCCTCCATCACGAAGAGAGGCAAACGCAGTGCTGTCTGGGTAATGTCATCGGCGCGAAATGCAGCATGTCGCATTTTGCGCCAGTTGCCGCCGGACCACGCCCACGGATGCCGGTCGCGCCTGGCATCAGACTATAGAGTGCTCGCGTTTTGCAAGTGTCTATAGCGGCGCTATACTCCAGGCGTACGCACGCGTCAACGTTACGTGGAAACATAGAGCTCCTGTCGCAGAAACCCCGCCGGCGGTGTCGTCCCCGTTGGTTGTGAGCGAAAAATAGCCTGTGCGTCTGTGACCGAAAAAGCAAGTGGCCGGGATTGCCGCGGGAGGTCACTATATTTGTCGACGCGTGCGCGCGTGATCACTCTGAAAAAGCCCCACATTCAAAGAAAAAAAGTGCTCAAGGTCAGGTTACGAGGCCTGGTAGTTTTCTGTCCCGGCCAGCACTCCCTGCTTAGCTTCTAGCGCTTTCGTCGGGACGAGAGAAGAGATAATGCAATTGCAGCATGCGACAAACCTTTATAATTTCATTCGCACTGGACGGATTCCTAATATTTTCGTGGTGTTGAATTCGTGGGGCAATAAGTTCTTCTAGTGAATTCATTTCGTGGTTAGTTGAAAAAGTGTTTCAGGGCCCCTTTAACCCATTTTGTTCGACAGGTGTCACGACGAAAACGAGCCCATTTGGCGATTTGTAGGCGCATTTGCGAAGCCTCGAACTACGTTGAAAAAAGCCGGGATAGTGCAACCATTGCCACTAAAAACACAAAGGAACTTTTAAACAGCTCTAAAAATGTACAACTATGTCCATCTAGCGGAGAACATATCATGCCTTTCCAGAGGCGTTGATCAAGGAAACAGCAAACGCTAGATAATGTGCTGTTATCTGTGAGGCATTGTGAGGTTCTTTATGGCCTCCGGGATGGCGAGCACGCAGCGTGTATCTTGGATGCCATGTGACTCTTGCTTTAGATGAAAATCCTGTATGTACCGTTCGCGCTAACACAACATATTAATAAGTATGCACTTAGTGGTCGAAGGGCACACTAGTGGCCGGCTTTCGTGATCTCATTCAATTCTTTAAGGGTCCCCCTTTTTTTTTGGCCCCTTCATGATACGCTCGCAGCCATTTCGCTAGCTCCACATATTCCAAATTCGGTGCTACGGGACGTCAATGGATGACGAAGGTATATGACTGGTGCAGTCGTGATAATCAGGACACGCTTGTCGTGTAGGAACATGACAACGTACCATGCTCATGATGCGCTCGCGGCCGTTTTGCTAGCTCCATATTTACCAAATTTGGTATTACTTGACTTCACTAGACGAGGAAGATAAATGACACGTCCGAACATGATAATCATGATATGCGTGTCATGTAAAGCATGACTACATGCTACGCTAATGGCATAAAGTGGCATAGCAACCTTCCTCATTCGTGCTTCGCATATCATCGATTCCCACAGTACTGCCAATTTTTCTTATTACACGCCACTGGCATTTCAGAGTTTCATAATACGAGTGCACTAGAAGGAAATCTTGCTCTAGTGCATTTGGCAGCTGCGCACATGATGCTTCAGCCAGTATGAGAATCATGAGTATAGTACAGACTGATTTGCCTAAGCTTCGTTCTTTGGGCTTCATGGGGGCTTCGTGCGGCCCGGAGCCGCCTTGTCGCATGACAAGGTTTCACAATTCAGGAGTTCCCACCTTGAGTTTTCTAGGCGCACCAATTCAAATTTCAGCTCACGGGGTTCCCAACGAGCCGCTTTTTTTTCAAATAAAAGCATGACAAAGCGTGATAAAAGTCGCAAGCGCGTTCGAAACCACAAGCACTAACACTAAGCAAATCAGTTCTAAAGCGCCCCGTACCATGCACCTGAGCGCCCGAGCTCCTTCTCGTAGAGATTGTAATAACAACAGTAATTGTTTCTATTTTACGCCCCAAAACCACATGTGGTTATGAGGGAAGCCGTATTGGAGGCATCCGGAAACCTCGATCGCCTGGCGTTCTTCCGCGTGTACCTGATTCAAAGTGCATGGGCTGCTAGCATTTCGCTTCCTTCGAAATGCGGCCACCGCGGCCAGGATTCGACACCGCTATACCTTCGGAATAGTAGCTTAGCAACATCACTGCTATAGACCACTCTCCCATCCACTCGCACCTCACTCTCGACCATTCACTGACTGGGCGCCTCTCAAGGCGATTGCAGAAGTCGGCGAAGGCGAATGACCGATGGCAACGGTACCTTCTCTCGGCGCTAAAAATGCATCATTTCCTCATGATTCCCTTCGGGGAGGTGCGCCCCGCCGCGGTGGTCTAGTGGCTAAGGTACTCGGCTGCTGACCCGCAGGGCGCGGGTTCGAATCCCGGCTGCGGCGGCTGCATTTCCGATGGAGGCGGAAATGTTGTAGGCCCGTGTGCTCAGATTTTGATGCACGTTAAAAAACCCCAGGTGGTCTAAATTTCCGGAGCCCTCCACCACGGCGTCTCTCATAATCAGACAGTGGTTTTGGGACGTTAAACCCCACTTATCAATCACTCAACCTTCGGGGAGGTGAGGGCATTTTTTTTCTCTTTAGTGTTACTTTAAGTTTGCTGACGACCATACGGCGCTCTGCAGCAGGAAGACACGACCCGGCGCACGTCCGCCGTGGAGCGGGCCCTTCGCTGGCGGACTGGCCTCTGCCTGTTCCTGGCCCTCGTGGTCTCTTTTTCCGCGCTGCTGTTCGTCTACCTGCTGTTATTCAAGGATTCGCGCCGGCGCGTCGACTACTGCCTCACTGATGACTGCGTGGCGCACGCCGCCGAGCTGCTTAGTACGCTCAACCGGTCGGTGGACCCGTGTCAAGACTTTTACGAGTTTGCTTGCGGGAAGGCGCCAACGGGCAAGGGTGCCAGTGACCCGATCATCGACCGGATGTATCTCAGGTACGTGGTATAGGTTCTGAACTGCATGTGGTGTAACCTCAAACGCTCGTGTGCCAATGCATACACCTCGGAAGTGGCGGCGTGTTAATAGAGAGTTTTAGTACTGCGTACACTGCGTACGTGGCGGCGTTGCGTACGTAAGGACGCCACGTTCTGCCCAGTGCGCATGCGCAGACCGCAACGCGCACGTATCACGTTACGTACGCAGCTGCTACGTACGCACGCGTGAGATGCTTGCGTGCGTACGTCTGAGGTGATCGTGCCGCTCTCGAACAAGTTCGCGACAGCGCGAGACTTCGTTTTGCAAAATGGCGGCATCGAAGGCAAGCACCGACCGGCTCTGTGGCTCAAAATATGGCCATAATCTGGCTATAACACTTGGATTGGCTCACATTGGCTGTCAACAACACGTGCTTCTATTTTGATCTACCAGATGACGCAACACGCTTCACGCTCGTTACGTACGCGGGTGCTACGGCGTACTAAAAGCCGATGAGTGGCAAACGACGCCACGTAACGCAAGGCGCTTGCGTGATACGTACCTAGCACCATTCCGCAGTACTAAAACTCTCTAATGAAAGCTCGTCTTATAACGTGTGATGAAGCGCACGGAGACGCGATGCAAAAAGAAGAAACATTAATACGAAATGTCACCAATTTGCTCAAAGTTCATCTTTACTGAACTTCACGAAAGTTGCCGTGAAAATGAAAACTCTGCACGGTAAATACACGTTGAGATGAATTTAAAGATTGTACCAAAGTCGCCCCAGGGGAGCCATTCAAACTGGGAACTTGTACAGTTCCGACGCCACTACGACACGACGACACGGCTTAAGTACGACAGCCCTTGAATACGACTGTCCGGGTCCCTGAATTGTTCCGCACTAGGTAAAGGAAAGTTTATTGAACCACTATACGAAAACACTAGACACACACTAGAACCTTCAAAATCTCCTCAGCATAGATTATACAAACGCTAGACGCAATTTCACACAGACTTCAACACACTATGCGCGGCTATGGACCGATGAAAAAAAAAAGCATGTTACCTCTAAAAAACTGGAGAGAGAGAGAAAGTGGGGAGGGTCTTGCAACATTGTGAGTTGGAGGATGACTTGTCACAATTATTTAACTCACTATGGCGCGACGAGGTCCAGGTTTCCCCCACGTAATACGATAACCGAGTGTACCAGTTCTTTAAAAAGGCATCACCACCACTTTCATATACCTCGTCAACAAGTTACCCCAAAACAATTTTACAAATGTATGCAAAACCGGGATTGCTGTTCGCTGTGACTGTAGACTTGTTTCTGCCTGGTGCAGACGTCCCCCTAGAGATGACGTGCATTGCTACTAGAAGTACCAATCGGGCAAACATGCCGTTAATTCTCTGCGATAGAGATGTAGGCTCAACTCCAAAGGTGCGCCAAACAAGGTGCCGTACAACCTCACAAGCAACGCATTCAAATAGTGCTTGCTTAGTGGTCTCAGATCGTCCACAATTAGAGAATTGATCATTTGGCACAACGCGCCACTTAGCGAGGCGTTGACTTGTCGGTAGCACGCTCCATCCTCTCAGCCAGAAAATTCGCGAAGCACTTCGGGAACTTTGATGCTTTTACAGGTCTTCCATCTGCTTGAGTTCGTTGTTATTGTGATACATATTATATGGACAGTCTCGGCTGGTTTTTGCTGTCACCGCCACCGCCGTTATTCACGTATATGTATAGGTATACACATACGGGAAAGGATGCGGTAACCTCTCTTTTTCTGCGGAGCAAACATCGCTTTTCCGGCCGGGATCGTCTGTGCGTGCACTTATCTCGTGAGCGAACAAGTGGGTAGGGGGCACTTATATGGTTCCCATGCTATCGCGGCAACGATCAGCGCGTGGCTCTTGCCCTCACAGCGGGAGAGTCTACGGGCTGCGCTCTCAACACGAAAAAACGGTGTCAAAAGTGCACCTGAAGTGGCTGTCCATATGCGCGCTCTACACATAACAAACTGCCACCAGCGGCGACACACGACGTGTAGCCCTTACTGCAGGCGCTGCGCACGGAAAGCGCTTTTCATCAACACCGTCACTACACACGAGCCTTGTGGTCATCTACTGTGGCCGTGCCGCAGGAAACTTGGTTACTTAGGAAGCGCATGTTTACTACAATATTTATTTCACCTAAAAATACTAGCCTTGCTTCATGAAACATTCCAAAACGTTGCTATCGCATTCATTGAATCGCCCTTTTGGCGAAACTGTGACTTTTTTATCTTCATCATCTATTCGCTCTTTAGTCAGCAAGTAGCTTAAATCTATGGACTCTAGTTCTTCCAACCTTCAACCCTCGGTTTTTCGATCTTCTGTCAGTTTAACGTCGCGTGCAGTCTTGTGAAAGTCTATTGGTATCTCAGGTTGCGATCCGGTGTCTCTCTGTGGCAGTTCATGTGGGCCCTCAGACACAGAGTAAGGAACAAAAACAATTATAGACACTTACCAGAACACAAATACACACACATATACTTGCTGAGTACTGCTATATACAATTACTCTTCTCCTATGCTTCAGTTCTTACAGTCCGGCACGCATACGCGAGTATCTCTGAGTCTTGTCTGGTATGGAGTCTATGGGTCCGTAGACGTCACTTACGGTACTGATGGCAGTGCCGCTGACGCAAGATTGTAGCAGGGATGACTCGACGAGTCGGTCACGAGGCCACGAGCAGACCCGGAGCAGTTCGCTCAGGCATGCGTAACACAGTGCGCTGGCGTAGCACCAAGGCCCCACCCTCCGCAGGCGGTTGTACGGCACGCACGCCAACTCGGCACCATGTCCATGGCTTCGGTCGCTGTTCGCGCTCGAAACGCCACCCACACAGAATCAGCTGCTCGCTCTGGCTCGCACGCAGGAACGGCCCGCAAGACCTAGACCAAAACACTCTCTCGCTGCAGGGAACTGCCAAGCTCGTCCCGGCTAGTCTGGTGGCACTAGTGAGGTCCGTTTGGTCCCCTCAGGCTGAACGTACTGCGCTTCACGGTTCACCGACCATGCTGGCTTCGCCCATCCGCGTTCCAAAGCTCACACGCTTCACGTTGATCTCGCTCTCGCGCGCACTCTCCGACTGCTACAAACAAACACTTACCCGAGCCCTGCGGCACTGCACACAATGTACCCTGAACGGTTTCCAAGCCCGGACTGCCCCCTGTGTGGTGGTTATGCGGACTTCGAGCATGTACTGTGGGGCTGCGCCTCTGCCGGTCCCCCTTTCACCCAAGAGGAAATGGAGCGACTCATTAAGGCCCAAGACCAGACCTCTCAAATCCTGGCCGTCCAGAGGGCCCGCGCGAGGGCCGTCAGGTTTAACCTGATGGTCCCCGAGTGGGCCTAGCCAGGTGGCGCTGAGTTTACTCGCGTCTATTGTGGACCGAATAAAGTTGTTTCACTCACTCACTCACTCTCGCTCGCACTACTTCATTTTATTCAGTTCTGATTTTGGCTGTGAGTCACTGTGGTCACTGTTGGTCACTCTTACCGCACACTCTGTCGTAAAAGTATCCTTCAGAGTACTTGTCCAGTACACTAGAAGGCTCCTAACTAGGTATTCCGGATCACTGAGAGACAACATTTCTTTTCTTTATTTAAAAAATTATACCATCTTCCACTAAATTTACTTGGTGATGTTCCTCAAATCACTCGTAACACCTGCTCAAACGCTCGAGGGCAAAATATAACGGTAAATGAAAGTTGCAGGTGTGTACGACACCATTCGCGTAACTAGACAGCCACAAACTCGGTACAGCGAAACTAATGATAGAGCGGTCGTTCAACGCTGCGCGTCTTACATGCTTGGACATATAGGTTCATGTTTCAACCATATTTAAAGTCAATTAAAGGACAAATAAGAAATCACAGCATATTTACGGAGTGCAAGATGATAAGTGGGGCGAAGCGTCCATCAGTCCATCCGCGCGTCCATCCTTTCATCCGTCCGTCCGTGTGTCTGTGTGTCTGTCCAGCCGTCCGTCCGTTTGCCTGCCTGTCTACTTGTCTGTCTGTCCGTCCGTGAATCCGTCCGTCTGTACTATCTCGCATCTTTTCATCATATTGTGATTATATAAAAGTACCGCCATCTAGCGGACATTGCAAGAACTAAACTCTCCTGTGGCACATACCAAAGAGAGGTGGTTACTACAGAGGACAATCTGGAGACGCCTTAAGGAGCTCTGCCCGTAAAAGGAAATGGGGGTAAAGTATGGCGTACTGCTGGAGAAAGCCGAACACACGTTACATGCGCCATACGCTTTACCAAGTAAGGTCAATAACGCCGTAGGATTACCGATGTGCTTCGGCGTGTGACATTTGCGCATGCCTGCGTGGGAGCGCCAAGTAAGTATGTTTTGGGAACGGGAAACTTGCCAATATGAGGTCATTGTTGGATTTATTATATGCAGGGTGTCTCACGTTGAACGTTATAATCCTTTTTTTTTTTGGAATCACCGGAGGCATGCGGCATAAATCTATAGCGTTGTATTAATCGTAGATGCGAACGATACTCATACTGGAGGTAGAAATTGATCTATTTACCTACAAGTGAATCTTACTAATCTGGTTTTACCAAACTATATATCAGCGCATATATATATATGTATATATATATATATATATATATATATATATATATATATATATATATATATATATATATATATGTGTGTGTGTGTGTGTGTGTGTGTGTGCGTGTGTGAATGCGATGCAAGAAAACAGTCCAATAGTCCAGTAGATTTCACAAGACCTATGAATCTGGAAAAATTTCGATACTAGCACGATGTTTGCGGTGAAAATGCACTTGTTGCAGTTCTTTAGGAAACTGTGCGTTTTGAAACTTCCCAAACGGATATATCGTGTAATTAGCCGGTGCCATGCTACTTTCGAAGTGGCAAAGTTCGGGTCGGGGCTGGTAATGCATCGTTAAGCAATAGGCTTTACACGTTAATTAGCTATGCTTCATTTTTTTTAAAGGAAAGTCTTGCTTATTTTCTGTACAATAAATATCGCCCGTCACCAGAAAGTAATCTCGCTAAACAATAGCACTGAGCTTTCTTACATATGCCACGTGGGATACTTTGAACCTTCAGTCAACTATTTAAAAAGAAAAGGCATCCTACAAGCATTGCCTTCAGGTTGTATCTGTGGCAACCCCTGGCGTAGGACTCTCGCCGGTGGCGTCAGTGCGCTCGAGGGAACAGAAGCCGTGGGTTCGAAGCTCACAGCCCAGCTACTCTACCAGAGCTGCGTCAACCCGGACCGCAGTGAAACTGAACGCAACCTCGTCGAGTTCCGTCAGTTCCGTGCAGCCCGTGGCATGCGCTGGCCCGAGGAAGAGCAGCTTGCCGACGGCGTGGACCCGCTAGAACTTATGCTCGACCTGGCCGTCAATTGGAACCTCAACTTCCTCTTCGACGTGCGCGTCATCAGTCTACCGACGGCCGCGACCATGGACGTCGCGCTGATGCTCTCACGGGGCAGGCTGAGTTACGTCTGGCGGGACGATGTCCACAGGTTCACGTCGGCGGCCGAAGAGTACGAAAACTACGTGAGCGAATACTGCCAGGTCCTGTCGGTGTCACCGCAGTCGTTGAACGTTACGGCGGCGGGGCTACGGCACCTGGAGGACACCATCCTGGAGGCCAAGCGTAACGTGGTTGCCGATGGTTCTGAGCAGGTACGAGGGATTAGGACGCGGGCTACTCGGGAATCATGCTGCTAGTGGTCAGGACAGGGAAGGAAGTGGAAGGTTCCAGCAAGTTAAGACATCAGCAGAACAGGAAAAATGCACCAGTCCTGGGCGTTGTTCATTTGGTGCTCGTGTCGTAACGTGCAGGAAAGCTTCACTTTTCAACTATAAACCAAATGGCCCATAAAATCACACTGATTAAAGACAGAGATTGATTGATTCATTTGTGGGGCTTAGCGTTCCTAAACCATCATATGATTGAGATACACCGTAGTGAAGGGCTCCGGAAATTTTGACCACCTCGTAGGTGTAAGTTGTAGTAGCCACTTCTAGTTAGTTTTGAGAATTGCTCACTAGATGGCGTTGTGTGTATATGTCCTTGAATATAATGGCGTTAGTTGTTTTCGATTATGAGTTGAGGGAAGCGTCCATCCGTCCCTACGTTGCGTGCTCTAGAACGCACGGACGGACGCTTTGCCCCACTCATCATCATTCCATCCATGAATATGCTGTGAATGTTATTTTATTTGTATGATGGTGTTAGTGCTGAAAAGCGACCTGTTGCTTTGCGCTCTCTCACAGAACACACACACTGGGCGAACGCCGTATACATCTGTCAACCGAAAGTTACTGAAAAAAAAAACAGCATATTCCAAGTAGTGAATGATGATGTGTGGGGTGAAGCTTCGGATGGTTTTATCGGTAAACCATTAATTTTCCGTTCGTCCATACATCCATCTGTCTGTCTGTCCGCACCAGCTGAGTGAGTCATAGAACTAGGCGGTCACGTACCAAGAGAGACATGCATGGACCCACGGCTTAAGGATCTTTGCCCCTAATACTAGCTAGATTGCAGTAGCCTGATGACGACCTCTATGCGCGTATAATGTCATCACACGAACGGTGGTATGGTGAAACATTCAAATACTTTTCTCCAGTCTGTCGTCGTCGTCGTCGTCGTAGTAGTAGTAGTAGTAGTAGTAGTAGTACTAGTAGTAGTAGTAGTAGTAGTAGTAGTAGTAGTAGTAGTGGTGGTGGTGGTGGTTATAGCAGCAGTAGTGCGTAGCCACTGTAGTTTATGAATCGCTCAATAGATGACGTTGTGTGCACATGCCCTTGGAGATAATAACACTAGATAGCGTTAGTGGTTTTCGTATAGTTGAAAGACACATATATAGAGACAGATGGACGGACGAACGGATGGACGGATGGACGGACGCTTCAGCCCACTCATCATCATTCATTCCGTGGATATGATGTGAATTTTTTTTAATTCAGGCCTGATCCGGCAATTCCAGGCCTGGCCTTGAAAATATTGCGGGGAGGCTTACTCGAAGTGTTATTCACTGTGTTGTGAGGTAGCAAAAACAAATCTCCAGGCTGCATCTAAAAAATACAGCAGGTAATACCAAAGAGAAGAGAACATTGAACAGAGCAGAGCCAGGGGAATATTTGAGGGGGAAGAATGAGCAGTAGAAGCGGACTCCACCCTGGACGAATTCAGAAAAAAAAAACTCTTGTTTTCTTTTAGAATGTTGTTCTTGCTGCTAACATATTTCGCAAAGTTTCATTCTTGGGTGATGAATTCTTGCGATTGGTAGCTTGGGGCCGTTCTTGGAGTTTCTTGATTGTCTTGTTGAGTGTTGATTTAAACTTCTCTTCCGAAATGTGTGCTCTGCAAAAATAAGACTGTAAAACTTAAAATTACTGCCCCCCCCCCTCCCGCGCCGTTAGTGTCAAGTTGGATTGGATAGTAGCTTGATGTGGAGTAGGTACGCAGAGTTGGAATTATTCTGGCGTTTTGTTTCGTTTTTTATTATATATTTATATATTTAGTGGATTTTAAAATCGAAAGAATGTCGAGTTACTTATAATATTAGTGGTTAATTTGTAAGTATTCATTAAAATTTTCTTAAACTTCGGAGATGTAATGGCATTATTTTATGTCGGAGAAAGAAAGTTATACGGTCCTTCATAGAGTCCGACTCTTCGTTAGTGCACAATGTATACATTTTTACTTAGAATCAATTTTCACAGTTCTTGCTTCAACTGTTTTTTCTGTCTTCTTTATTTATGTTTCATTTCATTTCTTCTTCTCTCTTTTCTCAATTTTTTTCTCTCAATTATTTTTGTTGTCTCTTTTGTTTTTTATTTTTATTGTTTTTTTGTCATTCTGTTCTCGCTCTCCTGTAGTTTTTCTGAACTCAGAGTGATAATGGACTCGCAACCAAATCTGAAAGTGGCTATGGTAGTTAGCCCATTAGACGTGATTTGCATGCGTGTCAATGCGAACGAGCCACTGACTGAAGACATGGTTTCTTGAGACGCGCACATTATTCGATTATAAGCTGTTAGAAATGCTACCGCAGTGCTTCACACGTGTTTTCTTTGTTGTGGTCTCACTTAATTTTGTAACGCTGTAGGCGCAAGAATGCAGACACTGAAGATGCAAAGGACAGCCCCTACGGGCTAATATCTCCGGCAAGAACCGTTATCAGTGTGAGGGCTGTAGTTGGTCTCGCGCGCCTTGTGAATCGATGCCCTTGTGTGCGCTGAGTATACGGCGACACACTAAGATATGCGTAGCCATTTTATTGACTTTTTTGTGCTGCGTAGCTTAACAAGTAGGCAATCTAGCCTATCACGTCACTGTACACCACACGGCAACGTAGTGACGCCTATTTTGCTGAGCTAGAGTGTACAGTAGTCAGCATGCTTGACTTGTATGCTGCGAGGCGTGTCCTGAAACGGTTTGATCGGCACCAGCGCCGCATAGCTTTGAGTTTTGTCACTGATATGTTACGACTGCATGTGTACATGCTATCCAAGCAAACCGAGGTATTATCACGCCAACAGCGCCCAGCTCCTCGCGGCTGGCATTAATAAAACCAGTCTAGGTCCCGCTTCGAAGCGTTCCAGTTAAACTTGATGACGACTGCTCCTGAATTTTTGAACGGTTTCGTCCAGCGCCAGCCAAAAGCTCATCGCTAGAGGTTGGCGATTGTCTTATATCAGTTTGCAAACTGAGTTGCTGGCGACTCATTCTCTTTAGTAGTGCTACGCTCTTCCATAAAACCAAACTCTGAAGTGCGAACCGTAGAAGCAATCCAGCTGAAGGAAGCACAAAGATAGAGAGGGCACTCCTTCAAGTTCATCGGCGAGAAAATTGAGTGGTCACGGTGAAAAGCCTGCCTTGCAAAGGTCTCCATTCCAGGTTCCGTTGCACGATTCACGTTTTTAGTTTGTGGACGAAGTGTTGTACTTAAAAAGTGACACCACCCATTTCCGTTGTATCTTCTCACTACACGAGGCGCATAACCGCTTTATTTCGCGTACATTACTCCGCCTTGCGGGGCTGCACGAAACTAACTCGCCCAGATCATTCCGCCTGTACAATTCGATCGCGTCATTTCTTTTCGAACAGTCTTGGTTCCAGTTTAGCTCTCTGGGCAACGAGACACCCTCAGTCGAACCGAGTGCGTGGCTGACGCTGGTCAACAAGCACTTCGCAGGTCAGTTCGTTTGGACCAACGAACACTGGGTCATCGTCGACGGACCAGCGGTGCTCAGCCACGTCGAGCAACTGCTGAAGATCTACGGCAAGCGCCTGCTAGTCGTGGGCCTCGCCTGGGTCTTCATACAGTCGCACCTGTGGATTGTCTCAAACAAGCCCGAGCTAGCCTTCCGAGAGAAAGGCGTCGGACACCGCAGGTACGCCTGCTTCGAGTACGCGGAGTCGCGGTTTGGTCTGCTGAGCGTGGTCGAGCTCCTGGCTGATTTGTTTGGCACGGAGGACTTGAGACGCCGCCTTACCCAATTCGAGAACACGTTGAAACTCGCCGCTTCTAGGAAGCTGCGTGATGCCGCATGGATCCAAGACCAGGCTAAGGAGAAGGCGCTACGCAAAGTGGACAGGCTGTCGCTCGTGCTGCTGCCACCGACCCAGTTCTTCGACAGCAGTTGGCGACAGAAACTGGAAGACGGCTACGCTGCAGCGGAAACGGTAAGCTCCCTTTCCGAAGTAGTCACGAGGCATATATTGGGTGCGTCTCAGAGTCGCGAGGACGCATACATTAGCTAGATGTGAAGCGAAACACTGAATCAGTTTAGACCCGTGATAAATTGTTCTTTGAGAGCTATGTTGCTGCTGGCTTCGCAGTTGTAGGTTCATCACGAAATGAGATGATCAAATTCACTGTGCCATTTTCGCATTTCGAGCCAGAACCTCGATCAGCACCTGTAAGGCTAATGCGGCGTCATGGACTTCAAAGTCTTGCCCCCCCCCACCCCCCACGTATCTTTACTAGTTCAGATTGATGAGGTTGTGTTAAATGTCTGGCCCCTGGGAACACAATACCGTTTATTTTTACAGATCACTGATTCAGTAGCCTCCAGAAGGTCCTGATATTTACCGCGTCCTGGCGAGGTGGTAAGGGATATCAACGGACCGTTGCCTCTGCATTTTCTTTTTGCGCATCGTCTGGCTCACTACGCGTCTCGCTGAAAGAATGACAATTTCGCTATTGTGAAAGTCACGAGAGTGCGCATGGCTCCTTATTAGGATTGGTGCGAAATCTTACCGTCACCTGAGGTCGTAGGTTCGACCCCGGTGATATAGTTTTTTGGAGTTTTTACTTGCTATCTGTTAGTGTGCGTTTTACAACGTCTTATCCGTAACGGAAACACGGCAGTGGAGCCGTGCTTGAACCCCGGCACAAAGCATGTTCCTGTTAAAAAGCGAAAAAAAAGGTGATGACGTGCTTCCCTGGGCTTTCTGAGAGTGAAAATGGTTAGGTGACAGCTGTTGAATTGCAGATACAGTAGTCGTCCTCGGCTGCCAGTATCTCATGTGTACAAGTGTATTTGACGCTCCGTTTCTATGCTTCAAGGCAAACCGTAAATTGTTGTGACAGTGTCACGGCTCCGCTACGCGATAGTGGAACAGGCATTACTCTGTAAAGGTAGACTTAGCGCCGCCTTTAAATCAACCAGGGCAGGGGGGTTGCCTCTCCCCTCCTGGCACCCCTTGTGCTCATGACAATGGTGAAAGCGTAGTTCAGCAATACGACAGAAATCGTGTTTGTTCTTAGTGTCCTTTTTCACAATCGAAAATAACACTTTGGGCTGTGTATCCGTGACGCAAATAGCGGGCGATGCGTGGATTCCTTCCCGTTATAACGGAAAGCACGCGTTCCCTATGTAGAGACAGTTTCAAGGTCACAAGCGTTGCACCCCCAAAAAAACTCCCTGCCATCTCATTTACCAGCTCCTAACGGCGAAACTGAAAGCACGTTTTCAAGTTTTTTTTCCTTTTTTATCAAGTAATAAATACGTATCTCTTGTTAGGTTCAAGGGAATCTCTTATAATTCTTATGTAGCTCAACAGAACATCTATTTGAATATATTGTGCCAAATAAGTGGAGAAAAGTGTATAAAATGAGCGGGATATTTTCTAAAGCTCTTCTTGCACATCGATACTCTCAAGGCACATGAATGGACGAAACCGGATGCCATAAAGCGTGTGTGTTTGTAAACAGGGAAAGGGTCTATAGAAGGCAAATGAGCATTAGGGCCCTGATGTTGGGCACTATAGGATACTGTTCTAACTAATGCATTTGCTCGTCGGGGAGGGAAAATTGCCACTAGGGAGAAAGACCACGTGCGGGGGCATGCAGGGTTGAGTATGGCATATAAAGAGTACGTTGGCTAACCCCGCGAACCTTGACAGCATGGCTAATTGAGTGCCGGCTTTAGTATTACCATCATTTTTATTGTGCACCTCTAACAGCTAATCGTTCCCCTCAGTTGGCACTGTTTGCTTAAATAGAAGGGCTGCACAAAACCTAATAAGTGCTGCTTTTTACGTACCGAAAATCCCGATGGCAATATGATGTTCGCAGTCCGGATGTATATATATATATATATATATATATATATATATATATATATATATATATATATATATATATATATATATATATATATATATATATATATGTATATATATATATATATATATATATATATATATAAATTTTAATGAGGCGTTTTAGAGTGGCATTCTTTTATAAAACAGGAGAGCGGTCACGACATGTCAAGTGGTAATGGCGGAACTAGCCTGAGTACCCAGCCAACCAAACGTCGTCTTCTTCACCGGCTGAGTCATTCCACCTGCCTTTCTGAGTAGCACTCATCTTCTTCACTATATTTTCCTCCCCTCCGGAAAAGAGCCATCCTGGCGACTCATGGGCAGGAGACAATAGAGGGATCGTAATGCGGTTTTAGTCGGTCTATGTGGACGGTTTCACGACCACGGCGTCGTTGATCATGGGGCTGCTCAAGCGGCTCCACGATGTAATTGACGGGTGAAGTTTGTTTAACCACACGGTAAGGTCCGTCATACTTGTACGTCAGTTTCGTTGAGAGACCAGTGGTGGTTGAAGGGATGCGAAGCCAGACAAGGTCATCTGATGCATAAGAAGCCGGAGGCGTCGGGCTATCGCGGTGGTGTTTCTGGCGTTGCTGTTCAGCACTTGTGAAGGAACGGGCAAGCTGACGACACTCTTCCGCGTATTTAGCAGCTTGTGACATCGTTGTCGACTCAGCAACACCCGGTTGGTAAGGAAGGATGGTGTCTAGCGTGCAAGAGGGCTCGCGACCATAAAGGAGGAAATATGGAGAGAAACCAGTGGTTGTCTGGACAGCAGTATTATGCGCGTAGGTTACAAACGGGAGAATACTGTCCCAAATTGGTGTGATCGGTTGCGACGTACATTGACAGCATATCTCCTAATGTACGGTTGAATCTTTCCGTAATGTCATTAGTTTGAGGATGATACGCGGTGGTGGTGCGATGAATGACTTGGCATTCCTTGAGAAGCGATTCGACAGCGTCCGACAAAAACACACGCCCTCGGTCACTCAGGAGTTCACGTGGTGCACCGTGACGTAAAATGATCTGATGCAGTATGAAACGACCGACGTCGCTGGCTGACGCAGAAGAGAGTGGCGAAGTTTCTGCGTAGCGCGTAAGGTGATCGATAGCGACGATTACCCAGCGATTTCCAGCCGGTGTAACCGGAAGAGGTCCATACAGATCAATACCAACACGGTCAAACGGTCGGGCAGGACAAGGTAAGGGTTGTAGTGGAGCTGGTGAACTTGGAGTGGGATTCTTCCGGCGTTGACAAGCGAGACAGGAACGTACGTAGCGACGAACGAAGCGATACATTCCACGCCAGTAGTAGCGGCGGGACAGGCGGGTGTAGGTTTTTAACACTCCAGCAGGGGCGCGTTGTGGGTCGGCGTGAAAGGAGGCGCATATGTCTGAGCGGAGACGTCTGGGAATGACTAGGAGCCATTGGCGCCCTTCGGAGAGAAGTGCTGTATTTGACGGCGCATACCTCTAGGGATATTTTGCGAGGGAGCTCGACTCAACAAGTTGATAAGTGAAGCGATTCAAGGACCTTTTCGTTGCTCCTGTAGCATGTCGCTGACACTAAGCGCAGATACGTCGGGGGCAGGTGAAGACGGTGACTTGTCACTACATCGTAGAGGTGATCGGGACAAAGCACCTGCGTCGGAATGTTTTCGGCCAGATCGGTAAACGACGTGGACGTCGTACTCTTGTAGCCGAAGCGCCCAACGGGCGAGCCGGCTGGTAGGATCTTTTAACGAGGAGAGCCAACATAATGCATGATGATCTGTAACCACGCTGAATGGGCGCCCGTAAAGACATGGTCGAAACTTGCCTATGGCCCATATGATGGCTAGACACTCTTTTTCGGTGACTGAATAGTTGGCTTCTGCTTTTGTGAGTGCACGGCTGGCGTAAGAGACGACGTACTCATCAAATCCAGGTTTACGCTGGGCGAGCACAGCACCGAGGCCAACTCCGCTAGCATCTGTGTGTATTTCCGTCGGGTCAAGAGGATCAAAATGTCGCAGTATAGGAGGTGACGTAAGAAGGTGGCGGAGTGTGGCAAATGCATCATCACAAGCTGACGACCAACTAGAAAGGTCGTTGTTGCCGGCAAGAAGGTCAGTCAAGGGCGATATGATGAAGGCGAAGTTGCGAATAAAACGACGAAAATATGAACATAAACCGAGGAAGCTGCGAAGTTCTTTTAAGGTCTTCGGCTTAGGAAATTCGGCAACGGCACGCAGTTTCGTCGGATCCGGAAGAATGCCATCTTTAGATAAAACACGGCCCAAAATTAGAAGTTTTCAAGCGCAGAAGCAGCACTTCTTCAAGTTGAGCTGCAGACCGGTGGCGGTGAGGCAAGTAAGCACTGTCTCGAGCCGCTGAAGATGCGTTGAAAAGTCGCTTGAAAATATCACGACATCGTCTAAATAGCACAGACATGTCTGCCATTTCAGGCCACGGAGGATGTTGTCGATCATGCGCTCGAAAGTGGCAGGCGCATTGCAGAGCCCGAATGGCATGACGTTAAATTCGTATAAGCCATCAGGGGTAACAAAAGCCGTCTTGGGGTGATCAGCCTCAGCCATGGGAACCTGCCAATAACCTGAACGCAGATCTAGTGGCGAGAAGAACTCCGCGCCTTGTAAGCAGTCAAGGGCATCGTCTATGCGAGGTAGCGGGTAAACATCTTTGCGCGTGATGTTATTCAACCGGTGGTAGTCGATGCAGAATCTTATTGAGCCATCCTTTTTCTTGACTAAAACAACTGGGGAGGCCCACGGGCTGTTAGAGGGCTCAATAACACCTCGCTTCAACATGTCGTCAACTTGTTCCGCGATTATGTGACGCTCAGAAGACGATACCCGATACGGACGCTGACGTAAAGGAGCGCGAAGGCCAGTGTCGATTTCGTGAGATACTGTGGAAGCACGGCCCAAAGTCAGTTGCTGGTGGTCGAAGCTGGCGCGGAAGCGCTCGAGGAGGGCGATGATGTCGGTGCGCTGCTGGGCCGTAAGGTTGGTGTCGATGCAGCGCGAATTTGCGTCGGTGAATGATGGGGAAGAGGATGACGCGCAACAATCAACAGCGTCAATAGGTAGCGTATTCGAGTGGTCAGGAACTACACGTGCAATCGAGGGATCAATGTCATCGGCAAAGCCCAGGCACTCTCCGCACAGTAACTTGGAAGGCGAGGGAAACGGATTTGATACATAAATTGCACTTGATCCATCGTGAATATTCAGAACGGCGAAAGGAATCAGGAAGCACTTGCGGCGAACAGCAGTTTCAGAAGGCGTAAAAAGAACAGTTGAGCCACTATAGACGTCACAGGAAAGCGGAACTAGGGCGGACGAGAACGGGGGTATCGAAGTGTCGGCGGCAACGAAAACTTTTGCAGGTGAAAGAGACGAGTCGAGTGAAGCAGCGTCGCATAACGGCGCGAACTCTACTTCGGCGCGAGCACAGTCGATGACGGCATGATGAGTGCAGAGAAAGTCCCAGCCTAATATAATGTCATGAGAACACTGCGGGAGCACTGCAAACTCGACGAAATAAATATTGTCAGCAATAACGACACGTGCTGTGCATGCAGCAAAAGGGCGAATTCGTTGCTCGCTCGCAGGGCTCAAAACGAAGTCGTGAAGAGGCATTGTGACTTTTTTAGTCGACGGCAAAGGTTTTCAGTCAATACAGACACTGCGGCGCCAGTATCGACCAATGCAAAAACAGGCATACCTTCAACGGAGACAGCAACAACGTTGGACGGCGAAAAACAAGGTCTTGTGGAGTTCGAAAGATCCGCAGTTCTTGCCCCAAAAACTGCGGCTCCTAGTTTTCCTCAGGGACAGGGCGAGGTCGACGTAGCATAGGGGAAAGGGAACGGCGTTGAGGTGAAGGCGACCGGTGCCTGTTGAAGTTCCGGCGAGGTGAAAATGTGTCCATGGTGGCAGTCTCGCCATATACAGCAGGCTCCGGTCGTGGGGGGAAATCATAATTGTTGGGCCTGACGTCGTCACGCAGGAAAAACTCACGCCGTCGACAAAATCATGCCACGTGACCCGAAATTCCACAGGCGAAGCATATGGGGCGGTTGTCTTGAGTGCGCCAAGGGTTCTGAAAGCGTGGAGGTGGTGGTCAAGAGAAAGGACGGGCAGCCTGGTACATAGGCTCAGTCTGTACGACAAAGGTACGCGTGGACGTAGGCGTTCGCGACAAAGAAACGTGGCCGTTCGCGACAGGCGGACGTCGGGTTCCGTTCAGTGCTTCGGCATAGGTCAATGGAGCAGCCACAGGTGGTGCGTGAGCTATTGGTAGCGCCTCTGACACTTGCTCCTGGACCACTCGCTGTATTGATGGCGCTAAAGTAGACGGGGCTCCTTCGGAGGTATAAGGCACGAGGGACAACTGGCGTGCGACCTCTTCTCGTACAAATTGCTTGATCTCGTGAAGCAAAGTGGTGTGGTCTATAGCAGTGCCAGCCGACGTTAAAGCGGAGATTGTTGCACATGGCGCGCTGGCACGACGAGTGGTGTCACGCTGTTTCCAGAGCTCATCATAGCTCTGACAGAGTTGGATCACTTCCGCTACCGTTTGCAGGCTTTTGGCGACAAGCATCTGAAATGCGTCGTCAGTCACGCTTTTCAAGATGTGTTTGATCTTCTCGGCTTCTGTCATGGCCGAGTTGACACGCCGGCAAAGGTCGACCACATCTTCGATATAACTGGTGTTATTCTCCCCATTCTGCTGAGCCCTGGTACGCAAGCGTTGTTCGGCCCGTAGTTTGCGAAGCGCTGGGCGGCCAAACACGTCCGCAAACGCCGTTCGGAAGGCCGACCAGGTGGGGAGGTCTCTCTCGTGATTGCGGTACCACAGACTGACGACGTCGGTCAAATAAAATTGGACGACAGTAAGCTTGTGCGCATCGTCCCACTTGTTGTGCTTGCTCACCCGGTCGTATTCGTCGAGCCAGTCTTCCACGTCTTTGTCATCGGTTCCACTGAAGGTAGGTGGATCGCGTTGCCGAAAGGAGCCGAGACAGACAGGAGCTGCAGTAGTTGGAGCAGAGGCGGCCGCCTGCTGATCGTCGTTCGTGGACATCGTAGCAACTGGAGGCAACGTACGGTTTCGCAATTCCAGGATTAGGCGTTACCCAGCACCTCCACCAATTATAATGAGGCGTTTCAGAGTGGCACTCTTTTATAAAACAGGAGAGCGGTCACGACACGTCAAGTGGTAATGGCGGAACTAGCCTGAGTACCCAGCCAACCAAACGTCGTCTTCTTCACCGGCTGAGTCATACCCCCTGCCTTTCTGTGTAGCACTCATCTTCATCACTACAATATATATATATATATATATATATATATATATATATATATATAGATGAAATAGATGATCAGAGTTTCTTCCGGCTACCGTAATAAAAGTTATAAACTTCGAGAATAGTGCAGTATAGGAAACAAAACAATAAAATGTTTATTTAATCCTAACAGTTTCCTAATCCTAACAGTAAAAGAAGGCTGGTCCACCAGCCGAAACTGTTAGGATTAAATAAATATTTTATTGTTTTGTTTCCTATACTGCACTATTCTCGAAGTTTATAACTATATATATATATATATATATATATATATATATATATATATATATATATATATATATATATATATATATATATATATATATATATATATATATATAACATGTGCTGTTATTTAGCGTGCAGCTAAATTCAAATATACGGCCATCTACAATTTCACTTGCCCCAAAATGCAGACGCCATGGCCGCTATTTTTCCCCGTGACCTAGGCTCAGCACTGAAGCGCCTTATGATTAGCATTAGACCAAACTCAGAGGCACTTTAATAGATTTATAATGTAATATTCATATTATAGTACGTATATTATGCACACCTTTCCAAACTCGCAACTACCATTTTTGTGTATTTCCAATCATCTTGAGGTTACTTAGTTCCCCAACTTTTCTACAAAAGTACAGCGTCGTCATACTCGCATTTTCAGTGCGCTGAGTTTTTCCCAGCCTTCCTGCTTTACCCCAACTTTTCAATTTTCACGATCCCGCAGAATTTCTTCAGCAACCTCCTAAACGCCTCGCGCTCCTACCGCGCCCTTCGCTCGGAGAAGTTCCCATTCAACGAGGTGTACAGCAGGCGCATGTTTCCCAGCGAGCGCCCGGCCACCTACATGTACCTCGCCAACCGCGCGGACGTATCGCTGGGTTCGGTCGCGGCGCCGCTCTACTACCCCAGAGGAACGTTCGCCATCAACTACGGTGCCCTGGCCTCGGTATTGGCGGCTCAGTACGCCAGCAGCTTTGATCCGCGTGGCAGCGGGCTCGACGAATCCGGAACGCCAACGCGATGGTGGAAGCAGGCCGAGTACGACGACAGGGCGGAGTGCGAAATCGGAACCTACGAGGACAACCACTCGGCGCTCCGCACGTTGCACGTAAGGGATACGGCCGTCTGCGCGATTGATGTCTAATTACGATAGCAAATGTAAGCGAGAGTCGAGGCACGTTTGCCGTTGCTGTCATGTTCCGTAAAAGTGCAAAATACATACATACATACATACATACATACATACATACATACATACATACATACATACATACATACATACATACATACATACATACATACATACATACATACATACATACATACATACATACATACATGCATGCATGCATGCATGCATGCATCAGCAGGGATGTACCATACCATTCGCTTTTGTCACGCGAATGAGCGTGGAGGAGTGCCGGTGGGGGGCTGCGCCACTCGGGCAGCAACTGCGAACCTTGACCAAAAAAATTGCCCGCAGCTTCCCTCGGGGGAACACTGAGGAGGATGCGGAGCATATAATTGGTTAACGGGGTGTTAAAGTGCGACTTACTTGGGTCGATGGCTAAATTGGTTAACGTGGTTGTGAAATGGGGTGTTAAATTGCGACTTACTTGGGTCGATGGCTAAATTGGTTAACGTGGTTGTAGGAGGGGGTGTTAAATGAGTGAACACGTACACACGTATGCGAAAGGGTGGCGCTGGTCGAAGGGACGTCGATCATTGTGTTTGTGGATTTGTTGGCATTCATTTCACCGCGACCTTGGACGTCGACGCGCCGTACAAACCAACCGACGAGCGGCAACTGAGCGAACGAGCGCCGACCTTGAGTATATATACAGCGCGACGGCGCATGCGCGCCCACTGGAGAATCAGGAGAATTGTAGAATGTTCTCGAAGGGGAGAAGCGCGCGTGGCACAGATGGTGGGTGACGGTGCATGCGCGCGTCAGCTGTCGAATGTTCGAGAAGGGGGAGAAGCGCAACGGCGCATGCGCGCGCGTCAGCTGCCGATGTTCTCGAAGCGCGACGGCGCATTCGCGCTACATTATACACCTAGCGAATGTTCGTGAAGAGGAGAAGCGCACGCGGTGTGTAGAGGAGGAAGGGTGCACAGATGGTGGAGGAGTGAAGCGCGCGCGGTGTGTAGAGGAGGAAGGGATGCACAGATGGTGGAAGGAGGAGGAGGAAGCTTGCGGACGGCGCCGCACTACAAGCCTCGAGTATTAGATGCTCCGCATCTAAAATGCTTGATCACGCGCGCTATAGACCCTTTCACTATTTACCAACACAGGCCCTTGATAACATCCGGTTTCGTCCACCAATGTGCCTTTTTAGCATCGGTGGGCAAGACGAGCTTTAGAAAATATCCCGGCGATTTTCTACAGCTTTCTTCGCTTATCTGGCAAAATATTTTCAAAATAAATGTATTTTCGAGCTACATAATAATAGAAGATACTCCATTGTACCATACGCACGTCACTTTTATCTGAATAACTGCAGATATATTTTCATTACCCTTGAAAAAACTTGAAAATGTGCTGTCACTTTCGACGTTAGGAGCTGGTATATATGAGGTGACCGGAAGGTTTTCGGGGTACAACGCTCGCGATCTTGAAAGCGTCTATATTGGCAGAGATCAGTAGCTGGCCTCTACAAACGTGTACGTGCTGTGCTGTATGTGCTTGCTTCGCGTCGAGGCGACAAACATCACCAAAACCACTTCGTTCCCAGGTATTCCATTACGTCAGAGTTCCGTAAGGTTTACGCCAAATCGAATTCTAAAAGAGCGTCCTTTGACACTGCATGTAGCCCTCCGATTTGTTGCTATTTCATTCACTGATTCATCCTCACTGCGAGAAGCGTTTTTTTCACCTCGGTTCTGGGTACTAAAATGGCGGAAAATCTCATTTCAGGCTCATGCGATACAGATTTACATTGTAAATTGATACGTTATCACGATATCGATTTACATGTAACTTGCTGCGTTGCGGAGCCTGCTGTAAATATCGATGAAGCTAGTCCACGGAACGCACAATGTGGTTCATTTTAAACGGGAATGAACCCCAACGTGTGGCTCTCACATTTCTGTCATGGTAGATGCCTTCCAGCACCACCACATACGTCCTCCGTTACATAACATGTAAGGGCGATCAATCGCCAGAGGGAAAACACAAATAAACAAACAAATAAACAAAAAATGGCAGCATATCCACGGAGTGAATGATGGTGAGTGGGGCGAAGCATTCGTCCGTCCATTCGTTCTTGCTTCCGTCCGTTCCTGCGTACGTCTGTGTAACCGTCCATGCGTCCATTCACCCGTCCGTGCGTGCGTCTGTTTGTGCGTCCGTCCCTGCGTTCGTCCATGCATCCGTGCCTGCGTTCGTTCATGCGTCCATCCAGGCATCTGTCGGTGTGTCCGTTCGTCCATCTATTCAGCACTCCAAGTACTACCATCTCGCATCTTTTCATCATATATTGGATGGATGGATGGATGGATGGATGGATGTGGCTGTACCCTTTACATCGGGCGGCGGCTAACGCCACCTAGCCGTAATACTTAGTGAACTAACCATTATATTTATCTTTTTTTCCTTTAAATAATGAAGTTGAGAATTCGTACTTCGCAGTGAAGGGTTTAATTTTCACTCGTGCCTTGACTTTAGCCACCAATCAGATAACCTCCTTCTAGTTAAGTCTACCCGCTTAAAGTCTATTTTGCCCTCGCTGTCCCTAAATCCCAGTGCTTTGAAAAACTCTGCGCCATCATCCTGAACTATAGGGTGAAGCCCTTTACAGAACATTATCAAGTGTTCGGCCGTTTCTTCTTCCTCTCCACACGCACTGCATATTGTGTCTACCCCTTCGTATTTGGCCCGATATGTCTTGGTTCGCAGTACTCCCGTCCTGGCCTCAAACAGTAGAGAACTACCCCGAGTATTATCATAGATCCTTTCCTTGGCAATCTCCTGCTTAAAAGTTCGATAGATCTCTAGTGCGGACTTCTTAGTCATGCCCATTCTCGACATGTCAGTCTCCGTTTCCTTCACTTTCTTCTTAACCAATAGTTCTTTTTGGTTTGGCCACCTGCTGTTTTCTAAGTATTTACCAGTCAACTTCCTGGTTCGCTTCCTCCATTTTGTATCGACATTCTTCATGTACAAGTAGCTGAAAACCTTCCTAGCCCAACGCTCTTCCCCCATTTCTCTCAATCGCTTCTCAAATTTTATCTTGCTGCTAGCTTCCCTGCCCTCAAATGATGTCCATCCCATATCACCTTGTACTCCCTGATTTGGTGTATTCCCGTGAGCTCCTAAAGCAAGCCTACCTATTCCACGTTGCTTAATTTCTAACCTTGCTTGGACTTCTGATCTCATGCACAAGACCGCATTGCCGAACGTAGGCCCAGGAACCATGACCCCTTTCCATATTCCTCTCACAACATCATACCTATTGTAATTCCACAGTGCCCTATTTTTCATGACTGCTGCATTCCTGTTACCTTTAGTCGTCACGTATATTTCGTGTTCCCTCAGATACTCGGTCCCATTGCTTATCCATACGCCCAGATATTTGTATTTACCTGTCATCTCTAGCGTGACCTCCTGTATTCTAAGCTCACTACCTTCGTTGTCATTGAAAATCATGACTGCTGATTTTTCCTTACTGAATCTAAAATCTAACCTATCTCCCTCATTACCGCAGATGTCCATCAATCTCTGCAAATCTTCCTTGTTGTTGGCCATTAGCACTATATCATCTGCGTACTCCATATAGAAGCACCGCCATCCAGCGGACATTTCAAGGACTAAACGGGAGGTGGCACATGCACACTTTCTTACGGCTTGCGCTTCGGGTTTACTTCCCACCTTTAACCACCTCGAGTTCATGGTATATACTAGTTCACTGTATTCATGGCTATGCAGCCCAACGCTCGCTAAACCTTTCTAAAACCAAGGAGTTTACACCCAGCGAGTATAACGTAGCAACCCTTTCTTGTCAGACGGTGCTCAATGTACATGCCAATAGCTGCTAATGGGGATCGTAGCGTGCGCGTTACCTAAAGGCCGAATGCTCCCGTCTCTCATTCCCCCTAAGCAGCCATTAACATGTTCATTGAGCACTATCTTTTATTGTTCAACAACGCACAGAAGAAGTCTCTCACCGGACCACCTTGGAGGTCAAAATCGTAAGGACCGCTATTTCGAGTATGTGCCACTGGTGATTACGTACTACGAGGGACGGACAAGCCACGCCATAAGGAGCTTCGCCCCTAATAAATGTTTGATTCGTCATGCACAGCTGTCATTTTCGCGAAACTCTGTCCCCACCACCTTCCTCTTCGTGCTGTTCTCAACAGGCACTGCGGTAAAACGTATTACAAAATGGCGTAGTAATTCGTTCCTTGATCAGCGTAACATACTCGCATGGTACATATTGCAGTGAAGGGCTTAAAAAAAATACGGTATTTTCTTAGGCATCCAAAAGCGCTTTTTAAACGCGGATAATGACAATCACCAACGTCGTAAATATGGGAAAAATATTTCTTTTTGGGCAAGTGTAAATAACATCAAATGAAAACGCACGGGACCTGAAGGTACGACACGAAACCCCCGAAAAATTATTTCATTTATGATAGCACAAGTGCACCAATAGGGTTAAATAGCCGTGTACTTGCCCTTTGTATTGTATGGTTTGCAATATTCGTTTATGCTGCAGCATGATGAGTGAAGTCATCATCATCATCATCATCATCAGCCTGACTACGACCACTGCAGGACAAAGGCCTCTCTCATGTTCCACCAGTTAACCCGGTCCTGTGCTTGCTGCTGCCAATTTATACCCGCAAACTTCTTAATCTCGTCTGCCCACCTAACCTTCTGTCTCCCCCAGGCCCGCTTCCCTTCTCTGGGAATCCAGTTAGTTACCCTTAATGACCAGCGGTTATCCTGTCTACGCGCCACATGCTCAGCCCATGTCCATTTCCTCTTCTTTATTTCAACTATGATATCCTTAACCTTCGTTTGTCCCCTAATCCACTCTGCTCTCTTCTTGTCTCTCAAGGTTACACCTACCATTTTTCTTTCCAATGCTCACTGCGTCGTCCTCAATTTAAGCTGAACTCTCTTCAGTCTCCAGGTTTTTGCTCCGTAGCTAAGTAGCGGCAAGATACAGCTGTTATATACCTTCCTCTTGAGGGATAGTGGCAATCTACCTGTCATAATTTGAGAGTGCTTGCCGAATGTGCTCCACCCCATTCTTATTCTTCTAGTTACTTCAATCTCGTGGTTAGGCTCTGCGGTTATTACCTGCCCTAAGTAGACATAGTCTTTTCCAACTTCAAGTGCACTATTACTTATCTCGAAGAGCTGCTCCTTTCCGAGGCTGTTGTACATTACTTTCGTTTTCTGCAGATTAATTTTAAGACACACCTTTCTGCTCTCCTTGTCTAACTCCATAATCAGGAGTTGCAATTCGTCCCCTGAGTTACTCAGCAATGCAATGTCATCGGCGAAGCGCAGGTTACTAAGGTATTCTCCATAAACTGTTATCCTTAACTGTTCCCATTCTAGGCTTCTGAAAACCTCCTGTAAGCACGTGGTAAATAGCATTGGGGAGATTGTGTCCCCCTGCCTTATACCCTTCTTGAGTGGTATTCTGCTGCTTTCTTTATGAAGCACTATAGTAGCAGTTGATCCCCTGTAGATTTCTTCCAGAATGTTTATATATACTTCATCTGCGCCCTGATTCCGCAGTGTCTGCACGACGGCTGATATTTCTACTGAATCAAACGCCTTCTCGTAATCTATGAAGATTATGTATAGTGGTTGGTTATACTCTGAGCATTTCTCTATTACCTGATTGATAGTATGAATGTGGTCAATTGTTGAGTAGCCTGTTCAAAATCCTGCTTGTTCCTTTGGTTGATTGAATTCTAATGTTTTTTTACTCTGTTAGCAATTACCTTTGTAAATAGCTTGTATACTACAGAGAGCAAGCTGATCGGCCTGTAATTCTTCAAGTCCTTGTCATCTCCTTTCTTATGTATTAAGATGATGTTAGCGTTCTTTCAAGACTCTGGTACCCTTCCCGTCAGGAGACACCTCGTAAACAGGGTGGCTAGTTTTCCTAACACAATCTGTCCTCCATTTCTCAGCAGATCTGATGTTACCTGATCCTCACCAGCAGCTTTGCCCCTTTGCATGCTCTCCAAAGCTTTTCTGACTTCTTCTATCATTACTGGTGGGGTGTAATCTGGGTTACTGCTAGTTCTTATAGTATTAAGGTCGTGGTTGTCTCGGCTACTGTACAGATCTCTGTAAAACTCCTCCGCTATTTTAACTATCTTATCCATATTGGTAGTTATTTTGCCTTCTTTGTCCCTTAGTGCATACATCCGACTTTTGCCTATCCCAAGTTTCCTCTTCACTGCTTTGAAGCTTCCTCTGTTTTTCAGAGCGTGTTCAATTCTCTCCATGTTATACCTTCTTGCATCGCATACTTTACGTCTATTAATCAGCTTCGAAAGCTCTGCCAGTTCTATTTTGTCTGTTGTACTTGACACTTTCATGCTTTGACGCTTCTTAATTAGGTTCTTCGTTTCCTGGGAAAGCTTGCCAGTGTCCTGTCCAACTACCCTGCCTCCAACTTCCACTGCACACTCCGTAATGATACTCGTCAGATTATAATTCATTGTATCTACGCTAAGGTTGGTTTCCTCACTAAGAGCCGAGTACCTGTTCTGCAGCGACACTCTGAATTCCTGTACTTTCCCTCTCAGTGTTAGCTCATTGATTGGCTTCTTCCATATCAGTTTCTGTCGTTCCTTCTTCAAGTCTAGGCGAATTCGAGACCGTACCATTCTATGGTCATTGCATCGTACCTTGCCAACCACTTCCACATCCTGCACGATTCCTGGGTGTGCAGTCATTATAAAGTCTATTTCATTCTTATTTTCGCCATTAGGGCTCCTCCATGTCCACTTGCGGTTTTTCGTTTGCGGTAGAAGGTATTCAAAATCCGCAAATTATTGCGTTCTGCGAATTCTACTAGTAGCTCTCCTCTGGCGTTTCTAGTGCCGATGCCATAATCTCCTACTGCCTAGTCTCCAGCCTGCTTCTTCCCTACCTTTGCATTAAAGTCGCCCATCACTATAGTATACTGTGTTTTTACCTTACTCATTGCCGATTCTACGTCTTCATAGAAGCTTTCAACTGAAGCGTCATCATGGCTGGATGTAGGCGCGTAAGCCTGTACTACCTTCATCTTGTATCTTTTATTCAGTTTAATTACAATACCTACCACCCTTTAATTAATTTCATAGTATTCCTCTATGTTCCCAGCTATGTTTCTGTGAATTAGGAACCCCACTCCCTGTTCTCTTCTGTCTGCCAAGCCCCGATAGCAAAGAACGTGCCCATTCTGTAGCACAGTATAGGCCTCATCTGTCCTCCTAACCTCACTGAGCCCTATTATATCCCATTTAACACCCTCTAGCTCCTCGAATAGTACAGCTAGACTTCCCTCACTAGATAAGGTTCTAGCGTTAAACGTTGCCAAGTTCAGGTTCCAATGGCGGCCTGTAGTCCAGAGATTCTTAGCACCCTCTGCTGCGTTGCAGATCTGACCACCGCCATGGTCGGTTGCTTTGCAGCTGCGGGGAACTGAGGGCCGTGAGTTATTTGACGTATGCATGTGGGATGTAGTGGCCCGATACTGCACCGGGGTGGCCAATCCTTCTCTGGTGAGGGAGTGCGTTCCCGGCGGTGGTTGCCGGTGAGGCCGCACCCCAGGCCTCTTAATGCAGTTCCATCAACACGCGGACTTTTTTTTCCGGTTGGGGACTGCGCGGCACCGAGATTTGAACCGCAGACCTCTTGCATGCGAGGCGGATGCTCTAACCACTACGCCATCGCCGCACCCAGATTGTTATGTTCTAAATGCAGGTTTCAGCGGTGCATCAGTCAAGTTTGTGGTTATTTTTATAAAAATGTTTTAATGAAATGAGATTTCCGCTGATTACCCCCTTAATTAAGGGTCTAGAGAGTACGGAGTTGGGCCTCCGATTAGCCTATGGGGTGCTGTTTATTAATATATTAAGTGGACAGATTTTAAATTCGTTTGTGAGGTGTTGTTACCAAATTAATCTTTTTAGTGATTAGGCTTAATTTTGGTCACGAAATAGTTCCGGTACTATTACTCCTGTCCTGATGAAACCTGAGCGGCGACAGGTCTACAATTAGGGATTTGCACTGTATGAGTTAGAAGTTTCCCGGTAGGTTATTAGCAAAGTTAAAAGCGATCGTAAGGGGAAAAAAACAACACGTGGTTCAAGACTTTGATCTGACGGGCGTACCTTTCTCCCGAGCAGTGAGCCACCCTCCTCCTTTGAGCGAGGGAAGACGCGGGCGCCACACGTTTATTAGCGGTTTTCGTTATATTCTTTCAACTCTGTATCTTCCGGTTACCTTAAGCTATCAAAATTATTTTTACACGGAAAAAACCGGACTGTTGTGTTCTAAAAGAAGATATTAGCTATTTTTCGGTGGCGTTTGTAGCTCCTTTTGAAAATTTGTTTTAATGAAATGAGCTTTTTGCTGATTACCACTTTAATTAAGGGCCTAGAGTGTACGGAATTGGGCCTCCTGGTAGCCTATGGGGTGTGGTTTATTATTACATTAAGCGGACAAAATTTCAATGCGTTTGCGAGGTGATATTACCAATTTAATCTTTTAGTGATTAGGCTTAATTTTGATTGCAGAATAACTCTGGAACTATTAAACCTAGCCTGATCAAACTTCAGTAGCGTCAGGTCTACCCTAAGGACTTTCAACTTTATAAGTAAGAAGTTTCCCGGTAGAATATTAACGAAGCTACAAGCGATCGTAAAAAACACGTGGTCCGACTGTTGTTGTTTTCACAGGTTCACACTGATTTCCGCTCCTAAAATTAGAAATTTTCGTTTGTAATAGCAGTATTTGTAGCGGTTGAACTCCTTGTATCTTCACGAACAAATAGACACCACTCTGACCCTCCTAGAACCAAAATTGCTAAAGTTATAGGTAGATATGTGCAGAGCTCACTTACCCGTGCTGCTGAAGCGGCCGCTCCCCGATGAGTCAAGTGTCAACTGTCGAATCAACCTACTGCTAGGGGTGCTTCTTTTCGGCATGAGTGCAGATGATAACAGGAGGAAAATAGCCAGACTGCTATAAGACTAGAAGGCATGCAGGGATGCCTCCTATCGGCCATTTTGAATAGCACGAACGAAGTTTATTTTCAGGCGCTTAACGCCCTAAAAAATTTAATTAGAAACGAAGGAAAACCCACGTCCACTTCACTTATTCTTGTAGCAACGTGACGGCCTCCAACGTAGACGTAGCTTTATCATCTTTGTCAAAAGCCCTTCTGTCGCTGGTTAACACCTCCTCGCTGACTCGCTCAAAGTTTCCTTGAAACGTGCGCCAATTTGCCGGCCGCGGGAGTGTGTTGCAAATAAAGGAGAAAGAAGGGACGGCGGGCACGAGCACGAGCGGCGGGCGCTGGCTCGTTCAGTTGTTCCTTTGACCTTCGGTGTAGTCAGACAATCGTGTCTGGGTCCCCTTCTTCGTTTCTCAGACGGCTCTCGTCATCTTTTTCTCTCGCCGGCAGGCCGACACTAGCACTACGCTACATTCTCAACTCTCACCTGACGGCTCTTGCACTTTCGCATTTGCCAAGCGCTTGCGCCTTGTTAGCGCGGGGGCGTGGGCTGGTCAGCGCATCCCACTTCACTGTTAATAGCGGTTGTTTTCCGAAGCTGGTTGAACTAGAGGTGTGGCGTATGTAGCCCGGTAATTTGAATAATGGTTCGAAAGTACACCCGAAAGTGAAACATGAGGCTGGATAGTATTCTTTAGGCTCTGATTTTTAAAATGGGCTTTTACCCACATTTATGCACATTTAGGCACAAACACCAAACCAATCATTTATAAACACTATAAAACACTATATACGTCCCTTTTAGGCACTACTTAATGCTGATATGTAAAATGAAGGGGATAGTAGCAAATGAAACAAAATAGACATTTGCTTAAAATTCAGCCCCTATTCATCAGCTGTAGGTATGTAGAACGAGAAGTGTAGCGCAAGGAAGCAGCATGCCGCTAGGTATCTCAATGACCAAAAAACACGATGCCGTAGAAATCCTGACAATTTCTGAAGTTGTTAATGTGTCTTCATGCTATAATGGCTTTTCTTAGGTTTCTTCTAGATGCAGCGAGTGATCTCGTATTTCGTAATGGTTGTCGCCGTCTTGTTGTCTTAAGAAGCGCTCAAATCTCGGTGCAAAATTCCTGCTCAACGTATGTCGCGATATCAATGAAAGAGAGACATTTTCTCGAAAACGGCCAAGGTTGTGAGATCGACAGTTATGAAGAGCGAAATAAGTGTGCCCATTACGTTCTCGAGCTACACGCGAAATACTTTTCAGTGATATGATTTTTGGGTCACCTTCGTACTTGCATAATATGTTAGAATATTTGTATTGTTCAAAAATGTTATAGCTAACGTGTCTAGCCAATAACGAAAGGTTGTGTTGATTTTAGCTCATGAGACAAAGTGCACATGTTCACATCACCGTGCGCTCAAGGACAGTGCTCAGCCCTCCATTTTTTTCCTTTGTAAATGATCTGAGAAAGATATGCTAGCTGAAACGGCCATGAGAACATTCCTCCAATGTATATCTCAAGTTTTACAGCGGTACGTTGTGTCTGTGTTCTTGGACTACTATTACCTCCAAGAGAGATTGAGAGAGAAGGAGTGGAGGGATGAACAAGAGATGGGAGGTGGTATGGTTAACCAATGTATAGTGCGTGATTGGGTACTCTAAACTACACTTTCGTTCAGGTTCACTCTCGAAGGTCTTACCTTCAGATTCAGTCAGCCTTTAGGAAGTAGATAAACCCTATAATAGGTGTCTCTGTGCTTGCTGAGGACTTAGAGAATTTTCGAACGACCGCAATCGCACGTGTTGTAATGCGCAACCCTGCAAAGCGGTGGGCAGACACGATCTCAATATGTGGCGCTAATTTTGGCTGTTTTGCAGGCGTTTCCGGCCTTGGTGGCGCTCGAGATTGCATTCGCGGCCTACAAACTGGCCGCCGATGAAGCTCCATCGCGGGTGCGCGATTTCAGGCTGCCATACCTGGAATCCTACACAGGCGACCAGATTTTCTTCATCACATACAGCCACGCGTTGTGCGGTTCCAACTCGGGGAGAGAGCGCTCTAACGCTCCTCTACGACACTTCCAACCTTTTCTCAGTGCCTTCACGTGCCCACCGGGGTGTCCGATGAGCGTATCTGAGAAGTGTGAATTCTTCCAAGCCTCTTATAGACGTTGACTATACTCGTTTGCGCAATTTTTGGTTGTTTATGCGATGTTTGTGCGCTGCTATGGTTGCGCCGTTAATTTTGCTTAAGCTGATCTTGCGTGGTTGCAAATAACCGCTTGTTATCCGTTGTGTGAGCATGAGCATGCGTCGTTGAAGTTTGCGTGAGCGGATTGTCTATCGATGTATAGACAGTAGAAATATAACTGATGTATTTCGACTCGACGGTTAGGCGATGCAACCTTTGTGGCTTTCTCTTGTTCGCTGCCGTCGACTAGTCATGTAGAATCTTTCACGTTGGTTAGCAACATTTTGTTTAGGCTGTGCATTCTTAAGCATGCAATCACTTGATCATTTGCGGTGAATGCAAGAAAAATTGAAACAGAATATGAAGGAGCATTAGGCGCGACAATGCAAGAATCATTGTAGCCATGATGGAGTGCCTGGTAAACGAGAAAACGTGCGCAAAAAAAAACAAGCAAGAAAAAAAAAACAGTGGTGACCGCACACTGAAGCTCTCACATACGTCGAGGTACATCATTCGTTTTGATGGCGTTGTGTTATTGTTTTCACAGTACTTTGTCAGTAATGCTCAATAAAATTTTTATGTAATGTAGCGTTTATTGAACGTGACCAAATGCCTAAATGTTTTAATCAAGTGACTTCACGCGCTGATATTCGGGCACTGAAGTTTTTGTGCGAACGCAATTACATCAGCGTTTTCTTTTTATTGACTGACAATCAAGGACTTGAAAGTGCATGCGACTGAAACATAGCACGTTTTCACTAAGTATTTATATTCCATTAGTTGTATTCGCCTCGAAATTTTTAGTGGCACCCTCGCTTGGGACGTGAGAGAGAGGACTCGCGTCGCACGTCACGCGCGCGCTCAATATGCGAAGAATGCTGGACTCTGTCTCTCCAGCCGAGTTAATGAAAAAAATTTAGTGGCATCTTCATAAAGCAATTTGTTCGGAGTGTTCAAGCGTAACGCGCAGTGAAATCTAGCGGAGTCGCTGTCGGTAGCAGGCTGCAGCGTCTATTGCTCCTGGTGTTGTCTGTGAGTCATCTATGTGCAGAACTGTGTATATAGCGAAGATTTAGTTTCGCGACTGTTCTGTGGCTGCAGTGCGCTGAAAATGAAGTTCCAGCCTGTTTTCAACCTCTCACTTCAACGTTCGGGCTTCGGCTTCCTTGATTTTACGTGAACGTGCAATATCACAAGCTGGACGTATTCAGTTGCCAAGCCTGCTCCGTCAGTTCAGTAACTCTGTTTTGGAGCTTTGAACGAGAGTGAAAAGCGACGTGCTGTGACGTCATTCAAATAAATTGAATGGTCGTTATGGGCAACAAGCTTTGAATAGAAAAGTTTTCAGCAGCTCCTGTGTAAGCGCGTCGTAAGCACCTGGAGTTTAAACAAAACGTAAAAAACGCCTGAGAGCTCGAGTCCAAAGGGTGTGCACGGCAGTGAGATAAAAGATTTCTAGGTTGGTGGTGCCTCCTACTTTTTTACAACATTTTAGACCCACCGTCATAAATTGACGTTTGCTGACTCGTTCACGGTTGTCTGAAAGGATGCTGAAAAGACTTACTGTAAGTATTTCAATTCAGAGAAATACAGAACTTTCGCATCGAAAGATGTGATAAGACGCATTTGCAAGAAAAAAGTATAAATGACAATCAAGGTGTCGTGTGATAACTAAAGACCCATAGCGTTCCTTATGAATTTGCCTAAGATCACAGAGTTTCTTATAAGAACACTAGAGGGAACTGTGGCGCTAGTGTATATAGAAAGCACGATGCTTCAGCGAGCATGGGAATGATGGGTAGTACATGAATTTGCCTAATCTATGTACTTTCGGCGCCGATTGGCTTCGAGTGCCTTGGAGCTGCTTTGTGACAAAACAACAATCAGCAAACGATGTGCAGTTGCACTTTACCACCCTAACCATTTAGGCTCAGCAATTCAAATCGGGTCACGGAATTGATAACCGTCCGTTCTTTTCATTCGAAACAAAACCAGAACATAACAATAAACTAATACACATGTGCGTTCGAGGCCCGCAAGCACGAAGACTAGGCAAATCCATGGCAAACCCATCATTCCTGTGGTGGCTGAGCGATCGCAGTGCCAGAGTCCCCTCTAGTTATTTTTAGGAACTTTATGCCTAAACAATGATGATGCTGATGACCTCCGATGGATGGCACTTACCCACAAAGGAGTATGGGCTAAGAACCGGGTAGCAGGTTACTTAAACCAAACTAAGAAATCGGTTTAGAAATAAACCTGGGAAAAATACAAATGCTGAGGAAGCGGTCAAACTATATCTTGTTCCCGATAGACATAACTACGAATTATAAACTGAGGATCTGAAAACGTAAAGATAGACTAGCACGGCAATCTTATTGTTGCCTCAGTGTAATCAAACACAGTAGAGCATACATCCCTGCGGCTGTATCCTAAAGAAGTGCCGCCAAGTGGTAAAGATACTTTAGGATTACTCGAAGGTGACAACAGTGTTCTTTTTTTTTTCATATGTTGTATTGCTCTTTCGCAGCCTTTCTCTAAATGCTTTGTGGACGTAATGCGTTTTTGCACGGCCCCCAGAATTGGAGGCATTGGAATTTTTTCACACATAACCTGACTGTGCGTTGACTCCGTGATTGGCCCACTGATCACCGAGGCAACGCAATACGACGATGGGATATGACGACGCCGTCATTTGACGTGCATTACGACGTCACAAAGTTTGGTGGTCTGATATCACGATAACGTGATATATAATGACGTCAACACGAGACAATTTTTGTCATTACTCGTCGGCATCGGCGCCGGACATCGACAGAAAATTCTCACGTTCATTTAGAAATCAAATTGCCTTAAAATATTCATTATTGTTACAGCGTTGTAAACAATGCCAATAACCTGTCAAAAGGGCCAAAGTAATGCTGCGTCTGGGCATCTGGCATGACAAGACCTCAGGTATGCTCAAGGCTTCAGAAAGCTGCGACGTTGGTGTCAGTGTACCTCAATGAACAGAGTCTGAAAATCTCGGCAGCGCAATGCGCATTGATTGCTTTTAGTCGAAAGCTAATGAGACCACCATACGCTATATCTATCGACGGCCAAGTCATACCATATGTCAGGACGAAGATTTCTAGGCGTATTCCTTCATAGAGACCCCTGCTGTGGCCCACATGTGGCCCGCTTGAAGAAGAGGCTGACAGACAGTGCTAATTCAAGTATATTGGAGGAAAACCCTGGGAAACATCAGTACATGTATTGATTCAATTGTACAGGACGCTTTTTCTCGGCTGTTTGCGGTACAGCTTGCCTGTGTTGACCAATACTTGCAGAACCAGCATTCACACTCTCGAAAGCATCCAGGCTATGGCTCTGCGAGTTTGTTTGGGGCTACCGCGATGTTCATCTACAGCTGAGAAAATTGCGATTGCAAATGACTACCCACTCAACACAGTGTTGCTTGCGATCATTGCTGCGATGAAACGATAGAGCACGTTCTCTGCCACTGCCCTCGTTACAGCGCGCAAAGACGGCAGTTAGCTGCTGCGTTAGCTTGCCTTGACGACAGACCTTTGTCAGAACAATCAGTGCTTGAAAGGCGACATCATCTGTCTTCGGACAGGAAATCAGTGAAGGCCTTATTGAAGTTCTTGCGTGGTAGTGGCCTAATGAATAGGCTATATCACTCCAGCTCACTTTTTTTTTCGCGCGTCTATTTCGCTCTTCGCTTTTATTCCCATCTTTTCCCCCATTCTCCCTTCCCTTAGTGCAAGATAGCAAACCGGATTCTCAAATTTCTGGTTAACCTCCCTGCCTTTCTCTCCTTTTATTCTCTCTCTTGGAAGGGCCTTTCTTTTTCCTCCTTTATAGGAAACCGTCACCAATTTTTCCTGCTGTTTACCAAAGCTGTACTCACGATGTCAAATGAAATAGGAACTGCGGAGCACAGAGCATTAGGAACTATATGGTGCGCGCCGTCCTGTCATCGTCAACAGGCTGGCACGCCTTGCGCGGTCGAAAGCATGAATGTGGCTTGCAAGCGACAAACCAAATGAGTGTGCTGGCATTTCATTCGTAACCGATAGTACGTGTAAGAAGTTTTAATGCACATCCAACTCGCCCACACTATACGCTAGTTGTCCGCAATAATGCGCTGGTCTATAATGCTGTCAATTTTATTTTGTCTGGAAACATGTTGTGAGCATCGATCCATATACTACTAAAGCTGTGAGGGGATCGTTAATTTCCGATTGACTCAAGTCTATTCAAACAACGCTAACTTTCGCAAACAAGGCGTAAAATTAGTCGCACTTCATTTCCAAAGCAGCGTAGACTCTCTTACGTTCTCGGCTAGACGTACGCGCTTTCGCGTAAGCTATATATTTCAACGTCATCCAGCCTTGTGACGCTACGAACTCAGAGGCATGACCCTGGCCAAGGTGGCTGTGTTTATCTATAGAAGATATGTTAAATATTAACGTTTTAGTGCTAGCAGTCATCCTGTAATGCTAGCAGTCATCAAAAGAACTATCATTAGAAGAAAATAAGACTAGTTGTCGAGGAAAGCCATGTGACGCAATTGAACTAAAACGAAAATAACACTGTTCTCGCCAGAACCTACCGGACAAAATAAGTCAAATCACCCCTTTTGCGTCACTGGATGGATGGATTGATATGGCTCTACCCTGTAGATCGGGTGGTGGCTAACGCCACCTATAGCCGTAATACCGAGTGAACAAACACTAGATTGATCTTTTTTCTCCTTTAAATAGTAAAGCACTGGCTCGCTGCAGTAAAGGATTTAAATTTCACACGTGCCTTGATGTAGCCGTCATTCAGATGACCTCCTCCTAGTTATTGCTACGGGCTTAAAGTCTATTTTACCCTCCGTGTTCATAAATAGCAGTACTTTGAATAACACTGCTCCGTCATCCTGAACTATAGGGTGATGCCCTTTACAGAACGTTATCGAGTGTTCGGCAGTTTCCTCCTCCTACTTTCCACACGCACTGAATACTGTGTTTACCCCTTCATATCTGGCCGATAAGTCATGGTTCGCAATACTCCCGTTTTGGCCTTAGACAGTAAAAAACTACCGCGATAATTATCATACATCCTTTTCTTGGCCATTTCCTGCTTAGAAGTCTGATATATCTCTAGTGCCGACTTCTTAATTATGCCTATACTCCACATGTCGGCCTTCGTTTCTTTCAACTTCTTAACTGAATGTGTTTTTTTTTTTTGACCCCCTGCTGTTTTTTTAGTATTTGCCGATCAATTTTCTGGTTCGCTTCCTCCATTTCGTATCGACATTCCTTATGTACAAATAGCTGAAAACCTTCCTAGCCCAACGTTCCTTCCCCTATTTCTCTCAATCGCCCCTCAAATTTTATCTTGCTGCGAGCTTCCCTGCCCTCGGATGATGTCCGTCCCATATCACCTTACACTCCTTGATTTTGTGTATTCTCGTGAGCTCCTAAGGCAAGCCTACCTATTCCACGTTGCTTAATTTCTAATCTTGCTTGAACTTCTGATTTCATGCACAAGACTGCATTGCCGAACGTCAGACCAGGAACGATTACCCCTTTCTAAATTCTTCTCACAACATCGCACTTTTTGTAATTCCACAGTGCCCCATTTTTCATCACCGCTGCATTCCTGTTACATTTAGTAGTTACGTATATTTTGTGTTCCCTTAGGTACGCATTTCCATTGCTTATCCATACGCCCAAATATTTTTATTTATCTGTTATCGCTAGCGTGACCTCCTGTATTCTATAGCTCGCACTACCTTCATTATCGTTAAACATCATGACTGCTGAATTTGCCTTACTGAATCTGAAATCTAACCCGTCTCCTTCATTACTGCAGATGTCTATTAATCACTGCCAATGCCCGTAAAGTACCTTTATATTTTCAGGAAAGTGCCACCATTCTTTTGACCGAGCCACCGCGCCGCGCATACTCCTCTGCCGCCTCTCGGGCTGCGACGAGCATCGCGCGTGTTATCAGCGTGACATAGCATTTTTGATAGGAAAGTGGCACGAGCCGGGTTATAGGGCCGGCGCCCGCACGGTGGCTGTTCGGGAGAGGATATAGATTAGGTTTGGACTCTTGGGAGAGGAGGGTCAGACACTTGAAAGGAGGGTTGGACACTTTGGAGAGGGTATGCAGGAGAGTGTCGCTACTTTCTCTATATTAGGGGGTTTTAAATCCCCGCCGTTCACAGCGCCGCCATCAGTGTCACACGAGATGATCTACGGGGTATCGTGGCTTCCGAGATGGCGAGAACCCGTTATGCGCCGGCCATCTCGGAGGCCATGAAGGTATGCGGGACGTTATCCACGAGAAGTGCTCACTGCGTGGTCGCCATTTAGGAAGTCCTCGCATTCACTTCACGCTCAAAAAAAGAAAAAAGAAGGCAGATCCCACGTACAACGGGAACCGATGATATGCGAAGCACGAATGAAGAAGGTTGATATGTCACTTTAAGATTCGCACAACGTTACGAGGCGGAAATAAATTATGCCGTGCATGGCATCCTCGTCACGATTATCATCTTTGGACGTGTCATTTAGCTTCGTCATCTATTCACTTCACCTGATACCAATATTGGCAAATATGGAACTAGTGAAACGACCGCGAGCACGCTATAAGCGTAGCGTGCAGTCATGCTTTACATGACACGCATATCATGATTATGATGTTTGGACGTGTTATATACATTCGCCATCCATTGACGTCACGTAACGCCAAATTTGGTATATGTGGAGCAAGCGAAACGGCATCGAGCGCATCATGAGCGTGGCAAGTAGCCATGCCGTTACATGACATGCATCTCATGATTATCATCTCTGCACTAGTCACATACCTTCGTCGCTCATTCACATCCCGTATTACCAAATTTGGTACATGGGAAGGTCGCGAAATGGCGGCGAGCGCATCATCAAGGGCCGAATATACTCCGACGTAACGATCACGCGCGCACGCGCCTGGTGCAGCGACGCTACTCTACCAAAACGCGAGCTCTGACGCCAGGCGCTACCGGCGCGACCATCGTCCGTCGGTGCGGCCCGGCGGCAATCGGCTCGAAATGTAACCTGCTTCATTTCGCGCCTACGTCACCCAGACGGCACTGCGTCACAGAACGCCTACCTGACAGCGTCTGCCTCTCTTCGTGAGGGATGGACGGCGGGAGCATTTAAACGCGCAAGCATCAAAGCAACGCAGCGTGGTGCGGGCGGAGTGTACTAAAACGCGGTCGCGCAGGCCTGCGAGTATATGGCTGACCAATCGGCGCCTGGCACGGCATCGCCGGCGTGACGCGACGAAATGAAGGCCGTCGCGCAAATGCCCCGTGTCACGTCAAGGTGTATTGGCTCCTTGAGTGTGGTTTGTAGTCATGTTATTACATGACATGCGTCTCATGGTTATCATGTTTGCACCAGTCACATACCTTCGTCGACCATTCACGTGACGTAATACCAAATTTGGCATATGTGAAACTAGGGAAACGGACGCGAGCGCGTGATGAGCGTGGCATGTAGTCATGTTGTTACAAGACACACATCTGATAATTATCATGTTTGTACCAGTGACATACCTTCGTCATGCACGTCCTGTAGTTCCTAATTTGGTATAAGTGACGCTAGCGAAACGGCCGCGAGCGCATCATGAGCGTAGCATGTAGTCATGTTGCTACATGACAGGCATCTCATGTTTATCACGTTTGCACCAGTATCATACCTTTGTCATCCATTCACGTCACGTAATACCAAAGTTGGTATAAGTGAAGCCAGCGAAACGGCCGCGAGCGCATCATGAGCGTAGCATGTAGTCATGTTGCTACATGACACGCATCTCATGTTTATCACGTTTGCACCAGTATCACACCTTTGTCATCCATTCACGTCACGTAATACCAAAGTTGGTATAAGTGAAGCCAGCGAAACGGCCGCGAGCGCATCATGAGCGTAGCATGTAGTCATGTTGCTACATGACAGGCATCTCATGTTTATCACGTTTGCACCAGTATCATACCTTTGTCATCCATTCACGTCACGTAATACCAAAGTTGGTATAAGTGAAGCCAGCGAAACAGCCGCGAGCGCATCATGAGCGTAGCATGTAGTCATGTTGCTACATGACAGGCATCTCATGTTTATCACGTTTGCACCAGTATCATACCTTTGTCATCCATTCACGTCACGTAATACCAAAGTTGGTATAAGTGAAGCCAGCGAAACGGCCGCGAGCGCATCATGAGCGTAGCATGTAGTCATGTTGCTACATGACACGCATCTCATGTTTATCATGTTTGCACCAGTATCATACCTTTGTCATCTATTCACGTCACGTAATACCAAAGTTGGTATAAGTGAAGCCAGCGAAACGGCCGCGAGCGCATCATGAGCGTGGCATATAGTCATGTTTTTACATGACAGGCATTTCGTGGTGGTCATGTTTGCATCGGTCACATACCTTCGTAATCCAATCACGTTCCATAATACCAAATTTGGTATATGAAACGGCCGCGAATGCAGCATGTAGTCATGTTACATGACATGCATGTCACGATTTTCATGTTAGGGTCTGTCGCTTGTGTTTGCCATGCAGTCATGTCATATCATACCAGTTTTGCAACATGTGATGTGAACGAAACTACCGCAAGAGCAGCAAGACCAGAAAATGTAGATCATGAGATTCATGACATACAAGTCATCATTTTCGTGCTAGGACTAGTTACTTATGCTCGTCATACAGTCATGTTATGCCATAGCAATTTTGGTATCGCTACTATTATTGAAACGGCCAGGAGAGCTAAAAGTCGTAGGCGGCTAGATAGATACGCTCAAAATCACCGAAGTTCGCTAAACAATGCTTCGCATTGAAAAAAAAAAAAAAACTCGCTGCACGAGCTTCGCTTGACATCTTTACGGCAGCTTGGATGACTACATACCGCTGGAACACCTCCTGAAAGCCGACGGACAGCACGGACAGCCCACAGGAACGGACCTAAAAAATGGCTAGGCGATCTTGTTGCCGTCTCGATGCTTAGTGCATACCCCCTACAGCGGATTGAGGAATATACAGCACAACGGTTATCTTTACAGTCTTTTATAAAAGATAAAATGAACCATGACAAAAGCGATACAATACTTTGGAATAAGCTCCACAGGTCACATTCGACGGAAATCGTGGCACTTTCAAACGTTACTTTGGAATAAGCTCGGCCAATTTGGCTCCTACGGTGCCATCGCGCACGTCAGCACAAAGGTTGGAGAGGCAGTACTTTGAAATTATTGGGTCGACAACGAACGACTTCTCCGATAAGTACTGATACCACTGGTCAGCCTTGAACGCCTTGGGCATTTGGCCGATGTCTCTGGGAGCATCCGCTTCGTCGACAGTCTTGAGCGCAAGCGGAACAAACATGCATCGCCAATAGCACTCCATGTGAGCGTAGGCGAACACCATAGCATTGATGGTCGCACCAGAGAGGTCACATTCGTGCGCGATTCTTGACTTCTGAGCTTGTTTTATACCCATCAGTGAAGCCGCAGCGTTGCACCAATAGTGAAGCAAGGGGTTCGCCGTCGCCGAGTACGGAGAACGTCGCGAGAGGCCGAGGTCACTCAGGTAGGGCGCGTAAGAGTGCTCCTCGAACAGCTCTTGACCTCTTTTCCCGGTCACACCTATTTCGCCCACGATGCGCTCCAGAAAAACCCACCGGAATAACTCTGACGGTGTTAGTTCGGTTACTTTGCACAGACGTCTGATGTCATCGAGAACGGCACAGTGCTTGTATCTCGACACGTGCGTTCCGGCCCTCAAGACCGCCTTATCGTGACGGCTAAAACGGTTGAAGAACATGTCCAAGGCAGCGACCATTGACAGGTAGGACCTGTCTTTAATCCAGTGGCCGAATTTGTGCTCTGCGCGCTCCAAATACGTACTACTGCAGCGAAATGTCTCCAGGATGCATTTTAGGTTGTTGTCCCGCAGGCGTTGTATGTAATCTTGCCTACCACCGTGGCACTTGGCTACGAGAAGGCGGTAGATGCACACTACGAGAGCGAGGAGACCGGCGCGATTGGGCGCGTTGTCAACGGCCGTTGTTTCTGTGTCGACAGGGTATTCCGGTCCCATCTGTTCCGTGATGGTCAAAAGGTCCCACGGCGATACTGTTTCTCCTGCGCAGCCGATGGTCACGCCGAACGACTTCCAGTCTTCCGTGAGCGTGCCCTTGATCTTTGCCCCTTCGACGTACATGAATTCGACGACGTACTCCACTGGCAAGCTGCCGGCAGCCAAGCCCGCAGACACGGCTTTCGCGAGGCGCTCGTCCGATGCGAAGCAGCGTTTCACGAGAGCGATAGGCTTCGATCCTGGATGCGCCGTAAACCATTCTGATGGGTACTCCGGGGGAGAACGAGCTTTTGGCTCGCCCAGTGCTCGGGAACACTTGCAAACATCTGCGGGCAAGGCCCAATCTTCTTTGCGGCGATCACTCGGGGCCATGTCGGTCGCACACTGCGCATACGCCACGTGGCAGGGGGTGAAGTGACTGATCAAACTAACCAAACGGAGACGGAAGTACAGTGTACTAGAAGGGGACAGTGGAGGTAACGAGGCGGCCGCGCCGCATCTCCGCTGTTTCTCCAGCGGGTGATAATAGCGGCGGCGCTGTAGTCGCATGATACTGAAGATTTCAGAAGCGTCTGCATTGGGAGCGTGCGTGGCCGAGCCTACGAAATCGTGTAATTGCTCGTTTTTAGCGCGCTTAATGCGTTTCTGAGCCTTTATCAGAGGACGCACCTGCAACGCGCCATGGTACACGAGTGAATATGCAGGCATGCCAAAATTGCGTCGAGAGATTGACTGTTTTAAGAGCCTGCCGACCCCAAAAAAAAAAAAAAAAGAAAAATGTCAAACGGAATTTGCACGGATCCACCTATCTTCTTACTCAATCAGCGCTTTGAGCTGTGTTACATCATAAGTGGCTACTGGCGAACTACAAAGAGATGAGAAGTATAAGAACCGTGATTAAATCATACGGTTGTTTTGTCGGCAGTCTCTACGATATCCAGAGCAGAGTGTTCCTCATATGAGCCTACATACACTCGATTTTTCACGAAAAACCCGAGTATAAGTAACGTTGTGACAACATTAATCGGTGACGACTCTGTTTTATCATGCCAGTTTTGTGGTAGAAAACAATTATTGCTTTCTGAAAGGCTTAATACATATCAAACTTATTATAACGACACACAAACATATTAAAAAGTGCCAATTGTATATAAAGCTTGTCTGTTATTCTGCGTAAATACATTGTAACCAGTCCTCATTTTGTATCGACAGCTTAAATTGTGCTGATTTTCAAATATTCTATTGGCGTAACGCCATTGCAAGCGAGCAAATTTATGCCGATGATTTGAATTATAAGTGTAGTTGTATTATTTTCATCAATTGTGTAGGTAGGCAGTGGTGCATCTTATTTTGAGAAATTTACCTCCAGAAATGCTCCAGAAATGCCCCTTAGCACAGCTACTATTTTAGGCGGTGCATTTCTCGTCCGACTACGTGAGACTTGAACTAGTCTTGAGACCTGATACTGTCGAAAAAGTGAAATCTAATATGCGCATTCGTAGAGACACGCCACATTCAGCTACGCCAACTGTGAACTACTGGCGTAGGGCTACCCATGGCAGATTTCTTTTTTTTTTTTTTTTGAGGGGGTGGGGTGTGCAGCAGGGCATCTAACTTTGGCAGTTCGTGATCACTGTGAATGCGTGTAATTATTTTAGAATGCCCTGAAAAGTTAAATTATGAAAACATTGCGAGGTGCAGAGGGTTCAGATTCCCTTCCTCTACCCTCTTTACTTATGGCTTTCAGGTGTTCTGCGTGCGTGTGACACAGTATTTGTTTTTTTAATCCCACAGCTTTCTGACCACAGCTAACTTCAAATAAATCGGCTCAGTTATTCTGAATATTGTAGACGCCTAAGCAACGAAGAAAGAGTTAGGAGAGAAGAAATAAGTACAAGACACACCCTTTTTGAATTATTTTTGATCTCTCACAAGGACTTCTATGGAGCTCAAATTCCGTAGATTGGTGTGTCATACTTCAAGGGCTTTGGCATCATGTGCTAGGCATGAATGATGGGCAGGTACGAAGAAATCTGCATTAAGAAAGTGCAACGGAGGAGCCGAAGCGAATAGCAGTTCCTGCTTGCGGCGCACGGCTCTTTCAGTTCTGTTCGATGGCAGCGCCACAGCTGCAGGCAACGCCAGAGGGATCAGGCGGCGAGGCGCGGTCACGCCGCTCAACACTTCTAGTACACTCTAACGGAAGTGGTGGAATGATGCACAGTGTGGTTATTCTGATAGTGGAATATTCTCTCAACTTAGGCGTACCTGTTCAATTTTTGGCTAAGTACAAAAAGATTTAACTGCACCGCGATCTAAAAATGATTTAAACTACGTCAATAATATAGCTATAACTACAATGTGTAAATTAGCGGGTAACATGTACTTATAGCGCGTCGTTTTCTGTACCTTGCGAAATCGCTTCTGTTTCAAACTTTTCATCGCACCACATGGTTGAGCTAGTGCTGCCATCTTGAGTCGAAAGTTGCACTGAGCCACGCCTCTGAGATCGGCAATAAAAAGAATCAAGGAGGTTATAATAAAACTTCTGGAGAGGGCGCAAGAACTCTGTAGATGAAGCCAACGCCTCCTCTAGAAAGATGCCTGAGGAATGGCTCGCGCTCCTAGCGGAGTTGGCCAGCCTTCAGTTTTAAACAAGCTCCGCGCGGTGGCGCTTGTGACCGACACTACCGATCTTTGCGAGCAACATAGTCTGGAGATAGTTAACACGGGGCCTAAATGTGACGGCCAGATCACATGGGAAGTCGGAAACAAGCAATCAAGTATTGATTATTGTCTCATGACTGAAGGAATTTACCACAAACTGACAGAAATGAGGATAGACGAGGAAGGCATTAACAGCTTGGGTAGTGATCATAAACGAATAACATTACAAATGGGATACGAAACTGAAAATATGAGCATGGAATCAAAGTCTGGCAGCTCGTACTTAAATGACAAACAAATAATAAATATAGCCGCAAGAGTCGAGGAAGAAGTAGGCGAAATACCAGGCAAGGACTGGGGGTATAGTGAGCTGTTACATCTAATGACGAAGGAGATAGGGAAAGAGAAGAAAACTGTTTGCTGGAAAGGAAAAAGGAAGCCAAAAAGTTGGTGGAACAAGGAAATCCGGGAGGCGATCGAGAAGCGACGCGAAGCCTCACGGGAACATAGAAAGGCAAAAAAGGAGAAGCGGCCGCAGGACGAAGTCAAAAAAATATGGGAAATATATTTAGAGAAAAAAATCCCTTGTACAGAAATTGGTAGAGGCAAAAATTAAAGGTGAAAGTGAACGCTGGATGACAGAGATACACGAAAAAAAGGAGGCCGCGCCTAGGATTTTTTGGAGCCACATAAAGGCGCTAGGTAGGAAGTCTGTCACAACGCAACAACATATTCTAGATGAAGGAGGAAATCAATTGGAAGGGTACGAAGCGCTAGGTTACATCCAAAAGGTAACAGCCGATTCGTTTCAAAAGAGCGTCCAGGGGATCTCCCCGGTGAGTAAAAGTGTGGCGGAGAAAGCAACAGAGGAAGAGCTAGTACTTGATAATTTCAACTGGAAAAAGGCCGAAGGAAAAATTCCAAAGCGCACTGCCGCGGGTTTAGATGGGATTCCCGTTAGCCTCATTAACGAACTAGGACATAACACTAAAGAAGCATTGTTAAAAGCAGTAGAAAAAAGCTTAAAGGACGGACAAATACCGGACAGTTGGCGACAAAGTAGAATGAACTTAATCTATAAAGGCAAGGGAGAAAAGGACAAGATTCGCTCGTATAGACCACTAACCATTACATCGGTACTATACAGGATGGCGATGCAAGCAGTAAAAATGAAAATAGAAACATGGGCCGAACATAACGATATTTTGGGAGAACTTCAGAACGGATTTCGAGTCGACAGGCGGTTAGACGATAACCTGTTTGTTCTCACTCAGTGTATAGAAATATCCAAAATAGAGAATAGGCCCTTGTACGTGGCTTTTCTAGACATCTCTGGGGCATACGACAACGTTAATCAGGAAATTTTGTGGGATATATTGAAAGGAATGGGCATGGGCGACGACTGTATACAGCTTTTGAGGGAGATATACCGAGAAAATACAGTTTGCATAGAGTGGGAAGGAATGCGTAGCAAAGAGAACGTTGAGGTTAGCAGGGGTCTGAGACAGGGATGTCCTTTGTCCCCGCTGTTATTCATGCTGTACATGGTGAGTATGGAAAAAGCGCTAGAAGGTAGCAACATTGGTTTTAATCTGTCACACAAACAGGGCGGCATGATGATTGAGCAGAAGCTTCCAGGTTTATTTTATGCGGACGATATCGTCTTATTTGCGGACAGTCGAGATGATATACAGCAGCTGGCGAATATATGCGGAAGGGAAGGTGAAGCTCTTGGACTAGGATTCAGTGTAAAGAAGTGTGGATTGATGGTATTCAATGATCCCTGTGATCAGACGGTGTCCATACAAGGCCAAGAAATACCGAGGGTAAGTGAATACAAGTACCTTGGAGTATGGGTAAATGAGAGTGATAGATACATGGAGGTACAGGAAAAAGCCTCGGCAGCAAAAGGAAAGAGGAATGCGGCAATAATGAAGCACAGAGCGTTGTGGGGATACAATAGGTATGAGGTGCTTCGAGGTCTGTGGAAGGGTGTAATGGTTCCAGGGCTTACTTTTGGGAACTCAGTGGTGTGCATGAGGGCAGAGGTGCAAGCGGGAATGGATGTAAATCAAAGGACTGTGGGACGCCTCGCGTTGGGTGCTCACGGGAAGACGACAAACGAGGCTGTAAAGGGCGATATGGGGTGGGCAGGTTTTGAGGCGAGGGAAGCGCAGAGCAAAATAAAGTTCGAAGAAAGGCTAAGAAATATGAAGGAGAGTAGATGGGCAGAGAAGGTGTTCCGTTATTTGTATAGGAAGAGCGTGGACACACAGTGGAGAAAAAGAACTAGAAGACTCACTAGTAAGTATACGGCTGGTATTGTAAGCCATATGTCAACAAAGAGCGTTAAGGGAAAAGTCAGGGAGGCGGAGAGGATTTACTGGATGGCAGCTATGGAGAAAAAACCGGCTTTGAGTAACTACCGAAAGGGCAAAAATGAAATAAGGAGGGAGGCATTTTACGATAATTCAAGGGGAAGCGCTTTACTGTTTGAAGCGAGATCGGGTTGCCTTAGAACGCGTAGTTATAAAGCAAGATTCAGTAAAGAAGAAGAACAATGCACATGCTGCGGGAAAGATAAGGAAACGGCGGAGCATGTTCTGATTGAATGTGGAGATATCCACCCAGGTGTACGTTTGGGCACGAGCCTACAGGAAGCCTTGGGTTTTAGGGACAACAATGGAAAGCTGAACACACCCGCGATTGAAATAAGTAAGAGACGGTTAGAGTATTGGTGGCAGAAAATTAGAGAGAAAGGACAAAAATAAATATTGGAAAAATAAAATATGGACAGTGTGCCGTAAATGGCAGAGAACTTAAGCTGAAAATTTACCTTTTTTTTCCATTAAGATAGAATTTATCGAAGTAGAGGCATTAGGCCAACATAAAAAGAAAAAAAAAGGTTTTTTTTTTTTTGTCGAGCCTGGTGGCATACTTGTCACCACCCCGTTATAAAGGGGACGCTCATAGCATCCATCCATCCATCCAACCGAGCATGTTCTGATTGAATGTGGAGATATCCACCCAGGTGTACGTTTGGGCACGAGCCTACAGGAAGCCTTGGGTTTTAGGGACAACAATGGAAAGCTGAACACACCCGCGATTGAAATAAGTAAGAGACGGTTAGAGTATTGGTGGCAGAAAATTAGAGAGAAAGGACAAAAATAAATATTGGAAAAATAAAATATGGACAGTGTGCCGTAAATGGCAGAGAACTTAAGCTGAAAATTTACCTTTTTTTCCATTAATATAGAACTTATCGAAGTAGAGGCATTAGGCCAACATAAAAAAAAAGAAAAAAAGTTTTTTTTTTTTTGTCGAGCCTGGTGGCATACTTGTCACCACACCGTTATAAAGGGGACGCTCATAGCATCCATCCATCCATCCATCCACCATCATAGCGGCGGGCGGTACCAGCTAAGCGTTTTTCATCTGCGGCCCTCAGGGGCGCGTCAGTCGAGAGTTTTTCGAGACTTGCAACTGTGCATTATTGTTTTGGAGGCCATGCAAAATGTTGCGTTCTTGCACCGTCCGCCACAGGTGACGCTAACGAACGAGAACATTTTGAAATGAAGGAGGAAAAGGGTGTGACATGGTGTGGCAGCTGTTTTTCTTCTCATGCGGCAGGTATCTTCTAGAGGAAGCGTTGATGAAGCCGACGCGCCGCCATATTGCTCAGGGCAGAAAGTCGATGGGCGCATTGTAGCGTACGTGGCTTTCGCGTTGTTTTTGTGCTAGTAATGCGTGTGGTGCCTCTAATTGAACAAGATGCTTTGGAACAGGTCTTCGGTTACTTTTTGAGATGATGATTGATGGCTCTTCAGTCACATTTGGCTGCTGGAATCGTGTGAAACGGACACCGGGCACAGCTTTCGATGTGTAAGTAGGCATGCTTCATTCGCTCGCTTTTCCTCACATATTTTCGTGACTACGACTGCCTTCGCGAATACATAAATTTCCTCTTTGCATCCGGTTGCACAGAGACACTGAATAATTTCTGTACGTTTCAGGATTTCAAAGACGTCATATTGCGCGGCACATGAGCGTGTGCTGTGAAGCGAGATGGTTAAGGGAAAAAAAAATTACGGCTTATGCTCAGTACACAGTCTGACGCAGGCTGCTTCCATGAGACAGGGTAAATAACAAGATGACGAGCTTGTAGCATTATTACCGTGTTTGCATCGTTTCCATGCGCATTAAAAAAAAAAGCCAGAACGTGAGTGTGCCTAATACAAGTGGGCGCTTCGTTTTTGAAAAGTAGTTAACGTGGCACCGGCCTTGCATTTTGGGGATTTTGAGTTTCTTATATTTGCATGAGCACTACGCTCCCCATGCCGAAATTTCTGATGTTGTGATATGCCTCTCTTTATGTAGGAGAAAAGGGAAACGAACGCCTTTGAAAAGTCGGGGAAGAAACACTTTCACCTAAAACGGCTCTCGTTGATGGAGCTGTCAAAATCCCGCCACCCCCAAACTTCGCCGACAAAAAAAGCGGTACAGGAAAAAAAAAACTGAGGTAATCGCGAACGTGGTACAATTAGCAGCTGAGAGAGAAAGGTATTAGACATCGTATAGCAGTACCGATTAAAAGGACACTGAAGCCAAATAACAATTTACGTCAGAGTGAAAGCTCAATACAACACCTAAAATGGCAATACTATCCACACAGTGCTCTACTTACCGAGATATTGAGGTAAATGCACAAGAGCACAAGCACCGCAGTAGGGCATTTTTAAAATGATCCCGATGAAATCAGACAGACCGCCAACAATTAATCAGTAGTGATCGATCTAACTGCACTCAAAAAAGAACTTTCCGTGCATCAAGAGGTGCAATAAAGTGCTGCGTGTTCGTTTCTGTTTGATTCATGGAAAAAAGAACCGCCGGACGTTACTATGGCGAATTGCGCGAGTGGTTCACAAATTCAATTTTCGCGTGGTTAGATAGGACAGGTAGTGTCATCTGGCGGGGCGCAGTTGAAACAAAAGCGTCTGCGATCTCGGAGCCAATGGAGAGAAATTGTGGCTCCCACTGCTTTCGGTCTGCTGCTACTAGCGCAGTAAAGCCGGGCAACGTTGCACACGACAACAGTGAGGTGAGACGGACCGGTCGGTCCGCTTCTTGAGGTGGGTAATTTCAAGTGCGCTCACCCGATCTGGGCCACTAAAACGCCATTTCATTTCAAAATAGGCCCTTCCTTGGCACAAAAGTAACACTACGAGGTTTATGGACCGCCATTTAAACAATCAACGTTGACTAAATAGTTGACTTTAGTGTCCCTTTAAAATGAATTGAGGCTTCTCAAAATTTCATTGTCCAGATAATGGAGCAGAGCATATTATCAGATGAAGGATTGGAAGTTTTCCAAGCATCATTTTCTCCGGATATCCAGGAGCTTCTCCAACGAGTTTGTAAAAAAAAAAAAACGAGTACTTCCCCTTCCCAAGAAAAAAATAAAAATAAAAGAGAGTTGGCACACACGTTGCACATTATTCGCCAAGGGCTTGCGACTGTGTGTGAGTGAAACTTTTATGTTCGCTGCATCTCCTCACTGTTTACTTCTGCTGTGAGGCAACTGGGTAAACATATAATGTGAATTGATATCCCGGAGTACTTTTTTTTGTTTTCAGCGAAGGCTGTGTTGGGATCAGAACACGGTCACTCGCTGCACCGTATAGTTGTCCGCCGCCGCCACCGGCCAAAAGTTAGTTCGTATTTTTCTTTCTAACCTTGCCCTATCGTACAAGTTGTTAACAGGGGGTATGTAAAAAGACCGCATGTGATACAGAGACACAGCTCTCTTATTGTTGTCATTTCTAACTCAATTAGTCTGAAACCTTGGTCCTCGCTGTTTCCTATATGCAAGAAATTGTTTTCTGCAACTGCTTAAGCTTGCTTAAATCCCACATTCCTTGTTTTCAAAGCTCCTCGAATGATAATTAATGGGGTACAGGCAACAAAATTTTCATTTTCTTGCATCAAGTGAAGTGCCAAGCCTTCAAGGAGCTTGAAAATGTACTGCCAAGTGCACTCTGCAAAAGTAATTACAGTATGCTTTGAAAAGCTAGTTTCGATTTCTACAGTGCCCTGACATCGTAACACAATATGAGCTTCGCGTCATGTGCTTGTGCGAAAAATCGTGAAACTCTCGCGGCCACTCCGCACTGTGGCTCTGTGTCTCCGACGGGGTGAGAGCCAATGACTGGTTGCCTTGTACTTGCGTGGACTGTATTGGCACTTGAGCATCTGTATCCTCCTTTATAGTTATGATGACTGTGAAGGTTCATGGGTTCAGGACCTCAGACGTTCAGAGCCAAGACAGTAGGCATAGGAAATTGCTTTATAATATTGGATATAACACAATATGTTATAGACATCGGCAATTGACACAATACACAACTTGAAGTTTCACGAATGACTCTATTCTTTTAGCCTTGGGGGGAAAAGCGAAGCACGTCTTTCCTCAGAAATGTCTACGCAGTGCGTGGTACACTTGCAATCTAATGCTTCCGTTGTGGTCTACCACTTATTCATCCGAACACAGGCGCCAGACAGCACGAAGAATTTTTCATGGTGGACATTGAAGCAGCCACGTTCTGAGGACGTCTATAATCATGCTGTCGCAGAAAACACACGTGCCAGCTGACATGATGACCTGTTTGTCTAATTCTTGGAGGAAGACACGTCACAGATGCTTGTAATACCTAATTCTCGTACGGTGCCACCAGCAGTGCGAAATTGTTGCATCATCTCTGTGGGCCCAGTGGCAACCACATAGCGCAACTGGCCTAGTACACGAGGCCTGAAGCCCCCAAATGCCTGATCGAGTGCCGTGGCGACCGTTTGCCCACCAAACATCATCTTCCTCTCTTTCCTCGAGATCTTTGGCATTCGCAGGCAACGAAACCAGTCTCGGTCTCTCCTGCCCGCCCGAAACCCCCTAGCAAAAATACCAGTAGAGAAATGTATTGGTTTTATAAAAATTCTTATTCGTTTTAAAAGAGCTGTATTGGTACCTTATTGGTCCTATTAGAATTCCATTGACACCAATGAAAACCCATTGACTACACCTATTTGTCACCGATAAAACCAATAATGGGCGTATAGGTTGTAGCTATTTGTCCCCTATAGAACCAAAAGACACGTATTGGCGCCACTAGGGTTTAACAGGAGACAACTATTTGTCCCCTATGGACCAATAAATATGTATTGGTACATATAGGCGACAGCTATCGGTGCGTATTGGTACTCATAAGCTGTAATAGGTGAGACGTATTTTTCGCCCATGGAACCAGTGAAAAATAGCAGCTATTTGTCATTTTTAAAACTAGCTGGTGTCGAATGCCACCAGAATCAATTAATTTTGAGGTGATATGCACAGTATTAAGATGTCATTCATATGTATTTCACTTAGTGGCAAATAAATCGAAAGAAAGTTTTTGATTTGTTCAATGTATGAGTAAAGCGACAGATGTATGTGTATTCCAAAATATCGCGTCCATAGTTTTCATAAATATCACCAAAATAATTCAACACCTAGTGAATTTGAGTAATTTCATTCTGCACTCAAGATTATGATTATAATGTTTGTGGGATATATAAGTCCACAAAATAAGTGTTCACAGAAGGGAAACTTATCATATATAGTTAAAAAAAGAACGTCACTGTAGGTAATGTTTCAGCAGGGGGTCACGATGTTCGTGTTGAGGCAGCATGCAGCGTACTGCTTTCCTTCAAAGTGCAAAAAAGAAACAGCCACAGGTCTAGCAGCGCCGCGCTGGCTGCGTGCTCTTTGTGAACTAAATGCCTACTTTTAAGCGAGGGGAAGGAGTAATGCTGCGTTGTAGGTGTTCTCCCCCTCACTCTATGCCACAATGCGACACCTTAATTCCCCGAGCACCCACGAGCTGGGCTATCTGCATCGGCGGCCACGCGTTCCGACTCCCTCGCTGGACTTTGTGCCGACTGGTTGTGCCCCCGCGATCTCCGATGACAGCGCAGCTCTGGCCGACTGGGCTCGCCCTACGCCCTCTGACGCCAAGAGCTCTCGCCGACTGTTGCCCCGTCCTCGGACTCCTGCGACCGTGTCCATCTTTCCTATCTTCTCCTTACTTCCGTCATTCGCTGTCCCTGCGCCTCGCTATCTCCTTCACTCTCTCTCTATCTCTTTACCTTTTAATCCTACCCTTTTAATCCCTCCTTTGCCCCCCCCCCCCCTCGTCAGCTACTGTTGAGGTGTCCTCCTCCTGAGAGGCAGTTACGGGGCTCACTTTTCTCTTCTTTTCATTCAAAATCACTTCCCCTCCCATACGCGTTCCGAGCGTCCTATTTCAATCCGTGAGTACTGTGCCACGGACGTACTACATTTACACTGATACTGCACGTGTTCAAATGCTTGCGCATCTTTTTAACGAGAACGTGATTCCCTGGCGAAAACCGCCGCCTCCTTGTGTCCTCAGCTTGACCGATGAAGTTTGGAGCTTTTATTGAACCATCCTTTGCTGATGTTTTACGACTGTTTTGTAATGATAGCGCCAACACTGAAGTGACACACGCTTTCCTGTACGTTTTGCATCTGAAGCCCCGCCGCGGTGGTCTAGTGGCTAAGGTACTCGGCTGCTGACCCGCAGGTTGCGGGTTCGAATCCCGGCTGCGGCGGTTGCATTTCCGATGGCGGCGGAATTGAAGGAGGCCCGTGTGCCTAGATTTGGGTGCACGTTAAAGAACCCCAGGTGGTCTAAATTTCCGGAGCCCTCCTCTACGGCGTCTCTCATAATCATATGGTGGTTTTGGGACGTTAAACCCCACAAATCAATCAACCAATTTGCCTCTGAAGGAGAAGGCGTGCGGTTTGCGAACTCTTGATAATCTTTATACTACGATAAAGTCTTTTTTTTTGCATTGGAACGGCATTGCTGGCTTGCTGCCAATAAAGTGTATTGTTCTTCGTTCTCACTCGCGAACTGTTTGTTCTGGTGCCAGTTGGCAATGTATACCTTTCCGTTTCATGTAACCTTTGTACGCACAGGTGCTGCGTTCTGAAGGGCGCTTTGGCGTGCTGGTAAACATGTCGACGCTCTTGAAACAAGCGCACGAAAGATAACGAGACACCCGTAGCCCTATACACGAGTCCCGCTCTTTTTCCTCCTCCTCTTGTCTAAAAAGGATAGCCATAGATTAAAGAACCAGCCGAGGCACCCGCGTACGTGCATACACAGCTGCTACAAAATAAAAGGCCGGTAATGTTTTTCTACAAAAAAGATGAAAAAACAATAATTTTCGCTTTGCGCTTCCTCTTTGCGCCGTTCCATCTCTTGTGTACCCTCGCTAGTTCCACGCGCTACCGCTGCTTATCTTTCGCACCGTTGTCAAAGCTACAGTTTCCCTTCTCTAAACTGGTTCTTTATTTTACGCACATTCGAGCTTTTCGATCTTTGCTGGTTTCTGCCGAGTGAAACGGTTTCTGAAATGGTCGGGTGAAGTGGTTTCTGCGCTGTCGCTATTTTTCTCGGTAAGTCAAAATTTTTGTGTTCTTTTGCGCAACAACGCAATCTATACGTATTTAGGAGAAACGTGACAGTATATGTGAATGCTGTTTCTTGCGTGAGCAACGCTAAGCCTGAAGCTACGTGTGCCGCCGCTTGAAACCGCACAGTGCTATGGGAGCAGAAAACCACCCGTTAACGCCAGTGCTGCGTGCCGCGGCTTTATATATTGAGTATAGTGAGTAGCGATTTCGAAAGTTTGCACGTGATTAAATAATATTTGTTGGCGCCAAATGATGGAAGGCCCACGTGTGCGCTTGAGAACGATTGCCCCCGTTTTTGTTGCACGATTGCATAAAGGTTTGAAGTAAAATTTTCACGTAGTTTTCATTTTTTCTTGCTCGTAAACAGTTTACAGCTGTTTGGTATTCCTGTGTTCGCGTTGGCTGGTTGATATGATCGTTAGTGATATATTAGGCAGCCTCATTCGAGCTCGCAATCACTTCAAGGAGGCTGTCACATGAATGTTAGGGCTTCCACTAAAAGCAGAGAAGTATTTGTGTTTTAACGAAACTACACTGAAATGTTTTTTTTCAAGTAGCACTGCCGTCCTACTACTGTATATAAAGCGCCGTAGTTTTCTACATTTCCCTAGGTCGCGTTTTTGGTAACAGCTCAGTGAAATGACATTACTTATTATTTTACACTTCACTTTGAGGCCTGCACTAACCTATCAATATTGCACTCTCTTACTGATGACTTAATTATCCCAACTTACTAATTAGCTTTACTGTCACTTATCGTATGACATATTATGACATATTCATCTCTAGCACGACTCGCTCGATGCAGCTTCCTCAAGCATAAATTAATTAGGAAACTTAAAAGCGCGCTCTTTACCACAGGTCTACCACTTATGCCACTAATATTAATTACCTATATGTTACTACTTTCATGTCTATAACAAATTATAATGCATGTAAATACCATCTAGAACTACTCTCATTCTCAAGCTACACGCACGCTGTGCGCTAACAGCGACGCGAACCTCGCGCACCATTAACGAAGTGACAAAGAAGAAATATGTGTTGTTGCATGCGCTAAACGCCAAGATTTCTGCTCATTAGATACTATTGAGATGCAAAGCGTGTTACGTCAAAGCTTGGGTTCTATACCTCTCCTAATTCGTCTTCCTTTGTGTGAACGTTGCCGTTCGTCAAACCTGACTATACAATTCGGATTTGAATTTCAAGTAAACACATCCACAATAAATTATGAGGGCTCCTGACATACTATATACGATCTGCAGATATATTGACGTATAAAGCAGCGTTGAACTCTTGGTGAGCACAATAGAAGGTCGCGTGATAAGCTTGCGCCATCGTGGCGAACAAAACGAGAAGTATGGATTAACAATTCCGCCGAATATAATTACGTGAGCATGTATATAACAAAGTTCATCTGGGCTGTGACACTTCTTTCAAGATCACAGTACAAGATGCACTGCGTCGTTGTAGTTTTGTTCTTCGGTATAGCCTCAGGAACCGTCGACTACAGAGGCAGGGCCACTGTGAAAGATGTCCTTGACGTGAGAATGATTTTGTGCCGTTTTTATTATGGTTTGGCCAGTTTGAATTGAGTGTATTGCGGAAGAATCCTAAGAGAAAATTGCGCTCACGTAAAAAAAAAAAGAAGAATGTAACAGTGAGTGAGAAGAGCTGGTCGAATTCAAAGTTGCTGTTGTACACTCTCATGATATTTACTCTGGCTGCACCTATAAGACATGCTTTTCTTCCTTCGTTTTAGAAGAAGGTATGCTGTTTCTTTTTTTTTTCAATATGTGCTCGTGCCCACTGAACTAGCGCTTAATCATACGAGTTACGGGTTGCCTCGTGCAAAGGTATGGCCCAATGATTGAATGGCTGGAGACAGTCTTTACCTGCTTGTCTAGCGCCGACTTACGAGTAAAACTCATTTTCACAGATACGAACATTTATGCCATAAAACAATTGAAAATATTGCAGGAGTCATTATTTATAATCAATACAAAACTCCATTCAAAGAAGTAGTTACGTTTAACCGAGCATATGTAATGGCGTTGAACTAACTTAACAATCAAGCAACGACCGCAGATTTATATAACTAGGCTCCCTCACACTCGTTCAAGAAAAATAGTTTGCTCTGAGGGCTCTCTTAAGACTCAGACTCGCCAATATTTTCCTCAACCCGACTCCCTCGGACTGACTCACTGTGCTTTTTCTCGACCGTACTCGGACTCAAACTCATCGACGTATTACTGAGCCGGGCTCACTCAGACTAATACTCACTGCTTCACCTGACTCCGAGTAGGCCTGGGTGAGTAGACACATGAGTAGGTTAGCGCAAAAGTAGCCTTCTCATTCTTGGTGTCGTGCTCTTTAACAACGACTCGGCCAATTGTTACGATACGCCTTCATATATGAATCTTCACAAGTTATCACTGGATACAATTCAGTGTGGACATTTCTATGAAATACGCGACTTGCACGACATATCTTTATCAAATAACTCCCCTGAAAGATTTTGCGGGAAAGGGTTACGGTGCTGCCCCACCCCAAACACATGCCTCGGATCAACAAATATCAGGTAGTGCATTGTTGAGATATCTGTGCAAAGATTAGAGTAAAAACGTGAGTGCATATAACTCTGATAGTAATGCTGAAGATCAGTACAGAGCCATAGGTCGGCAATGAAAGGTGGCGCTCACTCAGACGCACTCGCGAAATATATTGGCTGTATTCCGACTCTTAGACAGCATCGTAGACAGTCTACGCAGACTGCTTTGAATACATGACCGAGCGTATGCTGTCCGAGAGATGGGACACGCCTGGACGGCTTATGCACGACGAGGCGCCACCTCGCGTCGAGAAAAGAAAGCTAAAATAAACAAACGTAAGCGTAGTCTAATTTCTTGTTGATATCTAAAAAATATTATACGTTACTCACATTGAACGTCTGAAGAAGCGTCTTCTTGAATGCAGATGACCATACTGGCGAGATCCCACCTATCTGAGCGATTCGCTGAACCGCCATCTCGTTTAGACAGCAAAGTAGCCTTCATCTTATTTGTCTAAGATGCGGTCTTCTCGGAGCTGTCTATTTTGCCGGCTGCCGCACCGCGGCGGTCTAGTGGCTAAGGTACTCGGCTGCTGACCCGTAGGTCAGCAGCCGAGTAAGTATGCGCGAGCAAGTATGCGCGTGCAATATTTTCAAACTTGCTATGTACCCACTATGTGGTTTTAAGGGAATACGCGCTGTAACGAGTGTGCCTTTTGTAGGGGGGGGGGGGCGGTTTCAAACCACAAAGTTATGATAATCACTCGTTTTGACACCTAATGACAATGCGTCCTTGTATCACCCAATATTACTGCGATATTCCATGTATTGTGAAGCATGTATACAGAATGCGTGTGTTTGTAAAATATGAACGTAATTTTTACTGAATTTCCAAGCATAGGAAGTAATTTTAACTATTTGCCCCTCCGCGGTGGTCTAGTGGCTAAAGTACTCGGCTGCTCACCCGCAGGTCGCGGGTTCGGCTCCCGGCTGCGGTGGCTGCATTTCCGGTAGAGGCGGAAATGTTGTAGGCCCGTGTGCTCAGATTTGGGTGCACGTTAAAGACCCCCCAGGTAATCGAAATTTCCGGAGCCCTCCACTACGGCGTCTGTCATAATCATGTGGTGGTTTTGGGACGTTAAACCTCACATATCAATCAATCAATTTTAACTATTTCCAAGCACACGCGTGGCTGTGTTGTATAACACCTGTTTTTAAAGCAAACGTCCCGGGAGCGATTGTCACTCGGACCTGGAAATTTATCCTTTTCGATATTTCATCATGAATATGGATTTTCGGTCGTGTCTCCCCGTACGCCACAATTTCCTCGAAATGAGTTCTTTAACGCTATAGGATCTAGAAAGGCAGCTCTTTCAACTTCCGCTGTGACAGTGCTGCCCGTAGAGCGCTTGACATTTTCTATAATGTTCATTATGATAATGTCCATTATGTTACACCAGGTTATTACGTGCATTATAGACCAGGCAAAAATAACTACTAAAAAGAGTAAGTAGCCGTTTCACGCTTATCGAAGAAAATGTATCTCTTTCGTGTTTTGATGCATCGTATATATATTTGAGCATTTTTATCATTTCCTGTTGAGATGTAGTCGCATGTGCTCAGTAACTCAAATACATGTGTTTGTTTCAGTTTTTCAGTACTGGCCAACCTATAGTTTTGGCAAGAAGAAGTTATAACCGTTACATTGATGAGCTCGAGCCACGGTGCATAAAGACTATTGTCACAAAACGCGATAACACTTCGCTGTGGTTTAACCAAAGCTACATATACGGAAAAAAAGGGTAAGGTGCTTTTCTAGAAACGAAGGAACTACCATAAATTCATGGCAATCGAAAACGCTGCATTTGTTAGAAAGTAGCATAGTAATACCGAAATGCTCGCAAAGGAGGCTTCAGAAACCAAGTCACTTGTACTTGAGTTCACATGTCACGAGCGGGAACAATGTGTTCTTGGTATAAACAGTGGAGGACTTCAACTAATAAAGAACAGGACGGATGGACACTTGATGTGGTAAACGCATGCGTATGAGGCCAGCAGATAACGAATATTTGCGGGAGGCCAAGGTCGTGGGTACAGTGCGCAATGGGGGTGATTTGCTGTTTCTTGTTCTTCGTAATTCACTGTCTCTTTGCTTTAAAGTCGACACCTCTAATAAAGGCTAAATATTGAGCGCCACCATGGTTTCTTCCTCCTAATAAGCTTTTGGCGCAGCCAATTCCCACGAATACGTGTGGTGGAGCTTTTGCGGACGCCCCCCGTGTCTCAAAAATGAGAGTACAATTGAAACATCTCGAGCGGTGAAACGTAGTATATCTCGGTGACTACGGCGTCGCGCTGCTAAATGCAAGAGTGTTTGTTGGATTCTCTTCAATATCAACTCTATTTCGACTGACGGGAACAATCAAACGATGCCCGGTGGTCAGGATAACGAGCGCGTAAAAAATATACTGCCTAGTGTAAAAGTATGGAAAGTTGTGCGAGTTGGTTTGAAGACATTCTCGGAAATATTTCGGCGTGCACACGATAGACGTGCCCGTTTGTCTTCTCGCATCTCGTTTTTTCGTCTAATGTGTGCGCGTCGAAATGTTTTCAAGAATGTCTCTTGTGTAAACATAATTCGGTGTCCGGCGATACGTCTTACCGAAGGACCATCTGTAATGGTAGGTAGTGCTCGAGATTTTTTTCTACTCAAGTTGCCAGGAGGATGTTATGTAAAAACGAAAAACAAAAATAAAAATAAATTCAACGTGATTTCGGGTGTTGTATTTTCTCTCCATGAACACGTGACCACCGCAGACTAAACGGAAAGTGCAGGCTCGAGCTCGGCAGTGGAATGCTTAGGCAGTAAGCTAAGACGATGATTTTTTGAATTGTTTATGTGGATACGTGGTTGAAATGTACGTCAGCGATTGGACAATCTGCACACAGAAGGCGATGAAAAAGAGGGCTACTCTGTCCGCCGTGCATGCTGTGCTCCATCTGTGTCGATGCTATACGCCTCGTGTCAGTTTTGACATAACATTGTTTTGACTATAATTTGTATTTGTATCAACTACTTATAAATGGTCTCCAACACCTGCTGAGGTGACTTGTTCTTCTAATGTTGTATTGAATAACACAACCTAATTGAAATGTTTCTGATGCAGACGAAAATGATGTATGCCCGTGTGTTCAGATTTGGGTACTTGTTAAAGAGCCTCAGGCGGTCGAAATTCGCAGAGATCGTCACCACGGCGTCTCTCATAATGAGATAGTGGCTTTGAGAGGTTAAACTCTGCATATTCTTGATCGTGGTGTTTGCTAGACAGCCTACGTAGCGATCGTTGGCGTAGTAAGGTTAGATGGAAGTCATGAAAAAAAATACACGATTGTGCACATCAATGCAGCAATGAGTGTTTAAACTTTTTTATTATTTCTGGCAACAAACTTGTGGTGAAAAAACCTTGTGGAAAAAAATTATCTTCAAAAAAAAAAGCTTCTCCTTCGATAACGAAACGTGATATAGCGTATTCGGGCACCATTCGCATCGCCTTGTCATTCGCGGGCCGGCCTCGCTTCTTGATGAACAACGTTCCGCAAGAAAAAGAACGTCGTTGCGAGTAACAATGACCGTTTAGAACTATCCGAGAATGTGTGCAGCGAGCACAGTCGTAAATGGCCCACTGCGGCGTTGTTCTTCCTCTTGCCAATCGACGGAGTAAACACCACGCATCCGCAAGGGAACACACGCAGCTAAATATTTTGTTGTTGCTGCTGCGGTTAATGATAGATAATTACTCACGTGCGCTCTTAACTGTTATTCCTTTAAACCAACCACCGATTGCGCGATGCACTTGTATTGAAGCCTGGTGCGATTCCGTGCTTTGGCCACGCAATATCGCATGCTTAAAGGAGACTACTCTTTCTACATGACATTCGTGAAGTATTTTGTTTCCACGAACTATATTCAAGCAGGGTATGTGTAGAACATCGTTGGCGCAAAACCTGAAGGTGGAGCAGGGGCGTGGCGCTGTAGTAGAACATTTGCGTGTCATGGAGAAGCTGCACTAACACATCCAACAACCTACCTGTGTGCATGTTCCGCATATTTCTGTGCACTTGTGTTTTCCAGTGATATTGACATTTCTTTACATGAACTACTATGTGCTTTCTTTCTCAATAAATGGTGTACCTTTTTGATAAATTAAATTACAGCGTTGAAGAAAGCATGGTAGGACATGTATTGAAGAAACCAGGAATGGATTCTGCACCAGTAATGATTGTCGAAAGAGCATGGGATTCAGAAAAGGGTAACCATGGTTTTTTGTACGTGTGTTTGCAAGAAACTCGATGTGCCCAAGCGCTGATTTAGTTAGAAGAAAACTAGCTAATCTAACAGTGAAACTCGTGGTTGAATGGAGGGTCATTACCCACTGTTCAATGCATATTTCAGACCTGGAAGCAATCATGGTAAAACATCAGTAGGTCGGACATTGTAGCGTCAAACCACACATAATGAACATATTTCGTTATTACTCTCGAGCGTGGTCTATATTATACTGGGGAAGCCGTTTGCGCCTGTTATTTCGAGATTTTTTGAGACGATTCATCTGTACAGGATGTACACGATGCTCACGTCCTGATTAGTGAGAGCAAAAGAGAGAAGAAGTCTATATTTGCTTGTGCGCTATGCAGCTATTAAGCCTTCTTTTGTTCGCCAAAATACTCGCGTTTCGCTGGCATCGACGAGGGGTACGCACTTGACGTCATCCGCGAGAATCACTAGCGTCGGCGTCGCCATTTCGGAAGTCCACGATTTTGGAGGTTGTCATTTTGGAGGTCATCATTTTGGAAGTCGCACGAGTTTCTTTTCTTGCGCAAGGAAACCCGCTGCAATCGCTGTGTCCGAGATCTGGACGGCAACATGGATGTCTACAAACTTCCGGAACACGTCCTTCACACCACCGCTGGGCGGCGTGTATGAACGATCGAATATTCAAATTTGCGCCGCGCCACGATAGTGTATTTCCCTTGCGGATCAAGGCTTAGTGCGTATGCCCCCTACCGTCTGTGACGTATCTTTGCCGGACCATAAGGTCACCGCATCGGGTGACGTGTACAGCATGAAGAGCGAATGCATGCCGGTCAGAAGTGATAGATTTTAGCAATACCCGGAACACTGCTCGTTACAAAAAAAAAACAACAAAAAACACAACTCAGTTCACCGATCTCTGTAAGCCTAACTATACTCCTATTTTCTACGCTTAAAATGTAATTTGCTCACGACAAATGGTTTTTAGCCACCTTTGTTAAAATTGGGAATTCTCACTGCTCATATCTTGTTTCAAGAACAGGTTGCTCGGCGGCGGGACGCAGGGTATTCGTTGTATATAATGCTGGGTACAGGAATCAGGCTAATATAGTAGCTTAAACAGGAAAGGGAACCATTTTTGGAAATGGGAGGACATATTGATTAGAGCTCAAAGGTGGTAGCAATCATTTATGCGCACGGGCAAAAAGATAGCTGGAAGTTACGGTGTTAAGGTGGCGTTTCCGGCCAAAAACAAATCGGAGGAGTGTGCGCGTTGGTTAATAAAAAAAAATGTGACAAATTTGCAGTGTATAGAAAGAATGCAGCATTAAACACAAGCTCCAATTTGTTAAATCTGCAAAAAAATGTATGGGGTACAGTATTCCTCTGATGTGTGGTCATGTGTATGTAGGGCAGCCTGACAGATGTATTAACCCGAGGGTAAGGGAACACTATATATATATATATATATATATATATATATATATATATATATATATATATATATATATATATATATATATATATATATATATATATATATATATATATATATATATATATATTTATATAAAGCACAATAATAATGAGATATAACAGACAGTAATGCCAAGGAATGTACAGAGGAAGTTATTAGAACCAATGGAGTGTAAATAAGAAGAAAGAAAAGTGGATGAAAAAATAACCAGCCGTGAGCAGGAATCGAACCTACGACCTTCGAATAACGCGTTCAATGATATAACCATTGAGCTACCACAGCGGCCTTCCCCCCCTCCACCTTTTTGGGTTTATCTGAATTTAGAAGTAGGAGCGACAGTCAGCGCCATCTATAAGCCAAACAACGAGTGTGAAAACACTCTTATGCGCATGTTTGGCGTCATGTAGCACGTGAACTTATTATGAGCGGGCAGCTGATTAATTGTCCCTCTTATACAACCTAAACACACCAAGTCTGCCAGTACGAGACCCTCGTTCAATGAAATAAGGGAAAGAAGTGTATACTTAAGGGCTCGTTTTTCCGTGTTTGAACACAATATTAATGAGATATAACAGACAGTAATGCCAAGGAATGTACAGGGGAAGTTATTAGAACCAATGGAGTGTAAATAAGAAGAAAGAAAAGTGGATGAAAAAATGAGTTGTGTTTATATATATATATATATATATATATATATATATATATATATATATATATATATATATATATATATATATATATATATATATATATATATATATATATATATATATATATATATATATATATATATATATATATATATATATATATATATATATATATATATATATATATATATATATGTCATGTCGCATGTCGCGTCTGAAAGGTCGCTCTATACTGAAGATTTAGCGCTGCATTGCAATGAGGGTCCATGCACGCCTCGTTTTAGGCAAATGACACCACCGTAAGTTATACGCATCGCAACGGAACTTATTTGAACCGAACGTTACAACCACTCTTGTTGCTCTATAAAGGTTCCGGATTTCTGCCCATGCTATTATTGCCGGGACATGACCTTGAAGTCGGGAGATAGGAATAAATAAGCCACAAAATTGTTTTACGTTTAGTTATTCCCCGATTTCTGTTGCCAATGAACGGAAATTTTTACGTTGCTTATAAGAACCACAAAGATTTCTTTACAATTACAATCACTTTCAGGGGTGTGACAGATGGGTGTGGCTTTTTAACTATCGCGGATGTAAAACACAGAAGGAAATGCGCAATAACGCACATAATAAAGCTATTTATTGGGTAGATATTTTACGAATGGCGGCCTTTGACCGCTCTTGTCTGCAGGCTGAAGGATGTTTGCTGTAAAAATTACTGAAAAAACATCAGAGTTGCAGGGAAAATTGTGAAACTTGATCAATGTCCACTCTGAATGAAGCACATTCTGACGGCCGCATTCTCTTAGTGCATTGGGGAAGTTAATAAAGCATGACAATGTCTGAGATGACATTCAAGAAATAAGCCTGGTTGATATTGTGACGGTGTGCTCGAAGTTGGGTTTTGGGTTGTCGACAGAAAATATTGGGGACACTTGAAACAGCTTCTCTAGACCATGTCGTAATGGTATAGATGAGGTACTACGATAAGTTTACATATTTTATTTAAAGTTATTGATTTCTGTAGTAGCTGACTTTCGGAAGGCTCGAGCAGCAACCAACAACTAATGTAGTGCCTTCCCTTCAGGACATCTGACAAGAAATCATGTTGCAAATGAGCGCGATGGACAGGCGCATTTCCTCGGTAGATCTCCAGCGCATGATCCTGGTATAGGTAAGTAAATTTTCTGGCCGAGATTGAGAGCGACAGATACTTACTTGAAAACAGACAACAAAGGTGTATTTTTTGATAGCTATGATAAAGAGCGCTTACTGAATGAATGTAGTTGTGAAGAACATGCATGAACGGAAGAGTAGGAACATAGACATGAATGTTTTACCTACAAACTCTAGGTTGAAATGAGAAAGCAAGATTCATTTTCATAGCGCCTTTATAGACACGCGCACGCACATACACACACAGACACACTATATATATATATATATATTGTAGCGAAGCCTCCGAACTATGAAATGGGTCGAACTCTTGCGTACCTTCTAGTGGGGCTACCCAACAAGGACGCCGCTCGCGCTGAGAGCCCGTGCTTCGCTGTGACTGTCGCCATTGCATATTCTCGCTCGTTGCCGGCTAATAAACGCCTTAACAATTTGGTGGAGAGTGCTGCGATCCCAGTCTATGCCTTTGGAGCTACGATCACGTACCCTGCCATCTACTATGTACCAAGACGCTTCTCAGCAAACGCCTCCTCCAATGCCACCCCCTTGTCCCGGTGTCCCCAGAATCCGCGATCCACCCATCTTCACTGGCGCTGATGGCACTGACGTGGAGGACTGGCTCGCCATTTACGACCGCGTGAGCGTCCCCAACAAATGGGACGAGGACGGCAAGCTGACAAACTTGGTGTTTTACCTTGCCGGTGTCGCCAGTTTGTGGTACAACAACCACGCGTCCGATTTTGCCACCTGGTCCGATTTCAAGACCGCAATCGTCAACGTCTTCGGCCGCCCTGCTGTTCGCAAGCTGCAAGCCGAGCAGCGCTTGCGTGAACGGGCTCAGGAGGCTGGTGAGTCATTCACCAGCTATATTGAAAATGTCCTGGACCTATGCAACAAATCCAATCACACCATGTCCGAGTCTGACAAGATCCGAAACATCATGAAAGGCATCGACGATGATGCCTTCACGATGCTGCTCGCCAAAAACCCCGGCACGGTGGCTGAGGTCATCACACTGTGCCAGAGCTACGAGGAGCTCCGCCGGCAGCGTTCGATGACCCGACGCTCCCCACCACGAGCTGCAACGCTTGCTGGCTTGGAGGCCAGTTGTGACCAAGTGGCGTTGATGGCAGAACTGAAGTCCTTTATCCGTGAGGAAATCGCGTGTCAGTTCTCCCTCCTGCCCTTTTCCCACCAACCTGCTGTTCAACAATCGGCTACTACCCTTCTCCCTCCCATCCGCCGAGCGATTGAACAGGAAATAGCGGAGGTAATGCCTGCTTACCACCCCCAACAGCCTCCGGCTCCTGCGTCCCTGAGTTACGCGCAAGTGGTCGCCAGGCCACCCCAAGTCGTTCAAGCACCCGCCCCTCTGACCTACGCTGAAGCTGCTGCACGACCTCCGTCCGTTGCAGCGGGTATGCCCGCTACGTATGTTGACGTAACCCCTCAGCCTCAGCTTCAGTCCACCATGCAGCCACTGTTCCGTCCATCAGCCCTTGCGACATGGGTGAGACCTACCCCGGTGAACAGATGGCGCACACCCGACAACCGGCGCATCTGCTTTGCCTGCGGTTACGCCGGTCACGTGGCCCGTTATTGCCATCGCGTACAGCCGGCTCCAATTTCTTCACCTGTTGCTGGCCAACTCAGCCGTCCTTATCGCGAAGAACCGCCGTCTATGCCACCTCGATCTCGCCCAGGTCCATCTCGAAGATCACCGTCTCCACGACGCCGTTCCCTGTCTCCCATGCGGCCAAGTGCGGCATCTCATGAGCGGGAAAACTAGTCGTCGCAGTCCCTGAGGCAAGGACTGCGACGCTATCGCAATGTGAAAGCCCTCAGAGCAGCCCCTCGAATGTCATTGACGTGCTTGTGGACGGTGTTTGTGCATCGGCTCTTATTGACACTGGAGCTGCCGTATCAGTTATGGACGAAAAACTCTGCCGCTTACTTCGAAAAGTGACGACGCCACTTTCTGGGTTATCCCTTCGTACTGCGAGTTTGCACCGGATTCATCCTACAGCAGGGTGCACAGCTCGCGTTGTCATCCAGGACGTTCTGTATGTCGCCCAGTTCATCGTCATTCAGGCATGCTCTCATGACGTCATCCTGGGATGGGACTTTCTCTCCCGCCATGACGCCGTCATCCATTGTGCCGCTGCCGAAATTGAGCTCTCACCCTTCTCGCATTTGACGCCAGAAGACAGTCCCCCGACACTGAGCAAGATTCTAACGAGAGACGATACAACAGTGCCTCCAAACTCGACGACGGCTGTGTCTGTCTACTGCGCTGGTCTCTCCGACACCATTGGACTTGTTTCGCCCTCTGACCGCGCTTGCAGCAGGAAAGGGTTGCTAGTACCTTTCGCGATTGTGCAGGTCAACCAGGGCAACACTGCTATTTTTGTAACTAACCCGTTCCCGTACGCTGTTACCTTGCTTCGAGGGGAATGTCTCGGCAGAGTGGAACCAGTCGACGACGCACAAGTCCTGGACGTACCCGATGACACGCGCGCTCCCAGGTCGTGTACCATCAATGCTGTTTCCACTTCTGATTCGTCGTCTGCTGATGTATTTGGCCCCTCCATCGCTGACAACCTTACGGCCGCACAGCGTTCCCAACTTCTGGACCTGTTACAAGAATATCGTTCTTCTTTCGATGTCGGGTGAAGTTCTCTCGGTCGCACGTCCGTTGTTACGCATCGCATCGACACTGGTGCCCATCCACCTTTACGGCAACGTCCATATCGCGTGTCGCCTGCTGAACGTCGAGTAATTAATGATCAGGTTGACGATATGCTCCGACGCGACGTTATTCGGCCCTCCGACAGTCCATGGGCGTCTCCTGTTGTTCTTGTTGCGAAGAAAGACGGTTCTGTGCGGTTCTGTGTAGACTACAGACGGCTCAATAAGATCACTCGCAAGGATGTTTATCCACTGCCACGCATCGATGACGCGATTGACAGCCTTCATGGAGCCGATTTTTTTTCTTCTCTCGATCTGCGCTCGGGGTACTGGCAAGTACCCATGGCTGACGACGCTCGACCAAAGACCGCCTTCGTCACGCCAGACGGCTTGTACGAGTTTAACGTCATGCCGTTTGGTCTATGTAATGCACCTGCGACCTTTGAGCGCATGATGGACACCATTCTGCGCAACTTGAAATGGTACACGTGCTTGTGTTACCTCGACGATGTCATTGTCTTTGCTCCGGATTTCTCCACGCATCTCCAACGTCTGAAAGAAGTTTTCGCACGTGTGAGCAATGCCGGCTTACAACTAAATCTGAAAAAGTGCCGCTTTGCAGCACGGCAACTCACCATACTGGGGTACGTCGTGTCCAAAGACGGCATTCTTCCTGATCCTGCCAAGCTTCAGGCCGTGGCCGAATTCCCCAAACCTGCATCTGTCAAAGAACTGCGTAGTTTCGTGGGCCTGTGCTCATACTTCCGACGCTTCATACGAAATTTCGCCACGATCATATCACCGCTGACGAAGCTCCTTGGAAGCAACGGGCCCTTCAATTCGTGGTCATCCGAGTGCGACGACGCGTTCGCGAAGCTCCGCCATTTGTTGACGTCGCCTCCCATTCTACGCCACTACGACCCTACAGCCCCAACGGAGGTGCACACGGACGCCAGCGGAGTAGGCCTCGGCGCTGTCCTGGCGCAGCGAAAACCCGGATTCCCTGAATATGTCGTAGCATATGCAAGCCGTACGCTCACGAGAGCCGAGAAAAACTACACCGTCACGGAGAAAGAGTGCCTGGCGATCGTCTGGGCTCTTACAAAGTTTCGACCTTATTTGTATGGTCGCCCATTCGATGTCGTCACCGACCATCATGCACTATGCTGGCTTTCATCATTGAAGGATCCCTCAGGCCGTCTCGCCCGTTGGGCTCTTCGCTTACAAGACTACGATATCCGCGTGCTGTACCGCAACGGACGCCAGCATGCTGACGCCGACGCCCTCTCGCGCTCCCCTCTGCCTGAAGGTGATGTGCTCTGCTCAGTATCCTCGGCTGCTGTTTCTGCCATTGATGTTGACATCATCGCTACCGAACAGCGAAAGGATAATTGGATCGGCCCGCTCATCGACATGCTCTCTGATCCATCCGCAACGCCATCCACGCGTGCATTGCGTCGTCAAGCTCGCCATTTCGCCATTCGTGACGGCCTCCTACACCGACGCAATTACGACGCCGACGGCCGGCAGTGGTTACTCGTGATACCCCGCAGTCTGCGGTCAGAGATATGTGAATCATTTCATTCTGATCCGCAATGCGCGCACTCTGGGGTATTCAAAACCTACCATCGCATTCGACAACGCTACTTCTGGCGCGGGATGTACCGCTATGTGCAGCAGTTCGTTCGCTCTTGCCTCACTTGCCAACGCCGTAAACCGTCATCCCACATGTCGCACGCCAGTCTACAACCGTTACCTTGCCCTGACCGTCCCTTTGGGCGCGTAGGTATCGATTTGTATGGACCACTTCCTCTGACGTCGGCTGGTAACCGCTGGGCCATCGTTGCCGTTGACCATTTAACGCGATACGCCGAAACCGCCGCTCTCCCTGCGGCTGCTGCGCGCGATGTTGCGTCCTTCCTGCTGCATCGATTTATACTGCGCCACGGACCACCCCAAGAGCTTCTCAGTGATCGAGGCCGTGTCTTCTTGTCGGAAGTCGTCGAAGCCATTCTGACGGAGTGCCATTCTGTCCACCGCAAAACTACTGCTTACCACCCACAGACGAATGGCCTCACCGAACGCTTTAACCGCACCCTCGGCGACATGCTTTCTATGTACGTCGCTGCCAACCACACTAATTGGGATAATATACTGCCCTTCGTCACCTACGCCTACAACACCGCCCCTCAGAGCACGACTGGTTTTTCACCTTTCTACTTGCTGTACGGAAGGCACCCGTCGCACACCATGGACACGATACTCCCGTACACGCCGGATCCATCTGAGTGTACACCTATTTCCGAGACAGCCAGGCTTGCTGAAGAGTGTCGCGAGCTTGCCAAGACTTTTACGACGCAAGATCAAAAGCGGCAGAAGAGTATCCGTGATGGCTCCACCACTTCTGAGCCCATGTTCCTTCCTGGTGCGCTTGTATGGCTCTCGACCCCGACCTCTGCCGCTGGCCCCTCTTCCAAACTACGTCCTAAATACGAAGGCCCCTACCGTGTCATCGAGCGCACCTCACCCGTCAACTATCTGATCGAACCCGTTGAAATATCTTCGGACATGCGCCGCCGTGGGCGAGACATCGTCAACGTGGAGCGCCTGAAGGCTTATTATGACCCGCTAATAATAACAAGCTGTTAGGTCGCCAGGCGGCTCCCTCTTCGACCCCGGGGTAATTGTAGCGAAGCCTCCGAACTATGAAATGGGTCGAACTCTTGCGTACCTTCTAGTGGGGCTACCCAACAAGGACGCCGCTCGCGCTGAGAGCCCGTGCTTTGCTGTGACTGTCGCCATTGCATATTCTCGCTCGTTGCCGGCTAATAAACGCCTTAACAATATATATATATATATATATATATATATATATATATATATATATATATATATATATATATATATATATATATATATATATATATATATATTTATATATACAACGCGGTCGATGCTGGTGTTTTTCGAAGGTCGTAGGTTCAATTCCTGCACACGGCAATACATTCCTTGGCATTATTCTCTGTTTGAGGGCCACTGTGGGCGCAGGTTAGCCATATGAGGACAGAGGACGTTCGAGGACAACGAGAGACTTTTATATACACGAAGACGGACAAGGGGATACACACAACATAAACTCACACATATATACACGCGTTCACGGTCCTACGCGGAAGGGACTTAATGTTCTTGTTCATCCACTCACGTTCTACTCTTGGAGCGTGAAGGTTGCGCTTGACCTTGAGCTCTCTGGTAGTCAGGAGGCGGTGTGCCTTGTGCTTGCGGAGTTCGTACCGAGGCGGGACCCGGCCTAGAAGATAACCACCAGGGGCATCCCAGTACGGTGGGAAATGCCTGGGCTTGCCTGCACACCACCGAGAACAGCGTACCGCCGACTGCCGCGAACAGACCTGGGACAGCGTCTCACTCCGAGACCAGAACAGGAGCTGGCCGTGACGAACGTTGCTTCAGACCAACGCGAGAATGAGGTGGGGCGATGTCCGGTCCAGGACGCACCCGAAAACTTCAACGCCGAGACGAGGCCTTGACACGGAGGGTCAGAACGAGCAGCCGGGGCGTGGCCCGAACTTATCCTTGCGCTCTGCTCTCTGGGGTTAGCCGAGCTGTGCCCGTGGCTCGGGAGCTTTTCACGAGGTACGCGCACGAGCACGTGCATAGGCGAGCTCATAGTTTCACCGCTATCACAATCATGATGATTCCTGCGCACCCTGAAATACTAAATCTGCCCCGCACACCGATTTTCTACGTCAAAGCATGTGTAAGGAAAGAACACAAAAGCCCTGTGTGTTAGGTACGATTTGTGGAAAAAAGGACTTAAAGACGCCGAGGAACGTCAAACCAAAACTGAAGAAAACGAGCGGAGGGAAGGTGGCACGAAGGCGACAACAAGGAATGAAAAAGAAGAGGGGAAGAAGAAGGAACGTGCGAAAAGGGAGTTCGAGGGTTGAGGCCCCGAAGACAGAGGAAGCGGTGCGCCGCTCGAAAGGACGAGTTCCTGGCAGCGTTCCTGAGCCGGACGTGGGACCCGTACGTGTCGGCCAGGTCGAGCTCCGGTGTGTCTGTTCGAGGTCGAGTCCGTCGGCCTGTACATGGTCCAAGAACGGGGCCTGCTGAACGGCTCCTGCCTGGGTGCAGTGGCCGGGAGCAGGTTCGTGGGCGAGGCCTACCGGGTGTGGTCCTCGTGAGCCGTGGCCTGATCCTGGACCTCAGGAGTTGCGACCCTGACTGCTGGGTTAGCCGCGACGTCCGACTCAACGGCGCTGCACACGGTAGCGCATCCGTGTGCCGTCAGCCGTTCCAGCCGTGCCACCTTTGCTCTCGCGCGCGTCGACGACCGCATCATGTCGAGACGACGGGGACCCAAACTGTGAGGCAGCGGTTTCTTCTTACGAACCGAGAACTATACGCGCTGGACACTGAGTTAGCGTAGCCACGACCTCTGCGCGGATTAATGGCGGTCTGACTCTCGTGCATGTTGCGTGATGCTTGGCGTATAGGGTTGGATATATATAGTTTTATTTTCTCCTGCCACATCCTTCTCTAGTGTACAATATAAAGCTTCTTTTGTTCGCTTGAATTGCTCATGTTAATTCTTTCTCGTCCGCCATAGACAAACATAGTGACGAACGTCCTTAACCATCACAGCATGATACACACTCTCCAGGGCAGCGTTTTTTTACCACATCTTCCCCACAGTTCAAGAACAGCGAAATGGTGGGAAAAGAAGGGTAGGCATGTTCATAGAGTAGACAACGTATTACTCGCGTCATGAGTTCTTTGTGTGTCTATACGAGTAATCGGGCAGCCTAGTCAGTAGTAAGAGATGTGCGGCTAAGATAGTCAGCACCGATGTTATCTGAGCCCTGAATGTATTTTACGCGGAAGTCGTAGTCCATCAAAAGTAGACTCCAGCGTAGCACTCGTGTGTTAATTTGTTGGGCAGAGTTGATGTATTTCAGTGGCTGGTGGTCCGATTGCAAAACGAATGGCCTGCCGTAGAGGTACACATGAAATTTCTGGACACCCCACACGATGGCGAGGCATTCTCTCTCAATTGTAGAATATGCCACTTCACGAGGTAGCAGCTTTCTACTGGCGTAAGACACTGAATGCAGAGACCATTGTGTTCTTCTAGGAGGACAGCTCCCAAACTCCGTGAAGGCGCGTCAGTGTGCAATACGAAATGCCTTTCCAGGTTAGGTGCTTTCAGTATGGGTCGCATTGACATCATTACCTTGAGCTTTTGAAGTGCATCCTGATGCTTGCCACACCAGTTCAGCTTATTAGGACTTCCTTTCTTCGTAAACTCGGTAACTAGATGTGAAAGCTCGGCATAGTTGGGCACAAACTCTCGGTAGTAGCTGGTAAGTCCGAGAAAAGCTCGAAGCTCTTTCTTACTTTCCGGCCGTTTCACAGTGTCACACATGTCCCGTTTATTAGGGAGGCGATCGCCGGGCTAATTCCAAGAGCCGAAGTATCGGCCCCCCGAACCGCACCACGAAAGCGTGGACAATTTAGAAGTGGTCCTTATTGGTGCGCCAGCGGACGCCGGCTGTGGCCCAAAGAACAAATCAGAGCCGAGAGTTGATAAACAAACAAATTATATTCTCAATAATGGCAGATCGAAAATAATACACAAAAATGCACACTCCACACTAGTTACATACAATATGTCACAAATCAAACCAATCAATCAACGTACTACACAATACAATCAGCCACACTTGAAACAACGGACACGGACAACAATACGCACTACAATGCAGTCGCATGCATTGAACAACCAAGACACTTAAGGACTAAAGCGATAGAAAACCTATTCAGTCCAAAGTCCTTGGAACAAAAGTCTGAATGATACTCTTCCGAGAATCACTCACTTAAAGTCCAGCGTTGTTGTCGTTCCGTAGCTCTCGAAGTTTCTCTTCTAGGAAACCTCGCGTCCTCAAATGGCCACTCTCCAAGCTTCAAGCTTCTTCGCCGGAAATCCGTCGGCTTCACACACGCAGCTGTTGCCCGCATCTTCGCTCGATAGCGGTAAACCCACACTCTTGCCTGTAGCTCGAGCCGTCCCTACGGACCAAAACTTCGCCGACTACACGGCGGAATCTCTACGCACTGTGGCGCTCACTTCCGGGTCCTCCTATTCTGTCACTACGGGCAGAACCTTCGCCGACTCCACGGCGGAATCCCTACGCGCTCCGGCGCTAACTTTCCGTCTTCTCCTCTTTTCTCGTCTCGGCCGCTCGATTAAATACCTTCCGCGCCACCTTCCAGAAATTTCTCGTCATTTCGTCGGCGCGATGCGCAGCGAAGGCTGGGGAGAGGCACGAGACGGTTCGACTGCCCTCTCCGGAGGATGATTCACTCGGTCTGACCCCGCCTCTTTCGTTTTAGAAAAATCGCGGCCTTGCTGGGCCGCCGATGTGGGGTGAGGAGGATCGTCTGCGAAGCCGTGCTTCTGCGGGGAGAGCGCGCGCCCGGGAGCCCTGGATGTTTGCTTTCTTTTTTTTTCTTTTTACCTCGCGGCGTTTCTGCCGCCCGTTGTCGCAAGGATTTGGCGGCGCGCTCTTTTTTAGCGCTCTTTGTGTGACACTGCCCCCCACTTTAAGAATATTATCTCATAATATTCAAACCCACACAAACGAGCGCGAAAAGTCACCACACACTCCCACAGACTGTAACACAATCCGTCGCTCGTGACACGTCACATTCACGCAATACAATCTTACATTGTAGTTCAATTCCACAACACATGAAATATAACCACAGGCACATGAGTACAACACTCCACCACACATTCCCAATAATACAAATGTACAAAGTTCTCTCACTACAACAATGGTACAATACTATACATCACATCACAGCACAACACTTCGACACTTGTGACACAGGATAACACAACATTAACACAACATATGGCACTCAACACTGCCAGACACATTCTGCTTTGACCTCAGCACTTATCCTGCGTACTTCGAGCAGCGCTTGCGCCCCTTTTTGCGGTGCTCGCTCGATCTCTTCTTGTGTTTCCACGTTCCTTTTCTGCAAGCCCTTTCCAACGACGATATCTGAGGCGTTGTCTCAGCCATCGTTGTCTCTTCCGACACCGTTAACGCGTCATTACATTCGACGGGTCCTGTCTGTTTATTTACCCGCTTGATCATGCCTCTACTTTTTGCCCGGCTGGCCAACTCCGTCTCCTTTACACTGTCAGTCGGTTGAGGTCGTGCCGACGTACGTCCAGTTGCTCGGCCTGTGAACTTATTCGACACGATCGTCTTCTCCTTCGCTGTCTCTTGCGCCGCAACTTCACCTTGGGCTCTAGTGAGATCCGTCACGGGATGTTCCTCCATTGTATCTCGCGGCCACTGGGTTGGCGGGGGCTCTATCTTCGGGTCTTCTCCCAAACATTCTGGATCACTTGGCCCTCGCGCCCCGTCGATGTTTCCGATGACAAGGTCATACAGGGGGGTCGTCATGCATAACGCAGTAACCTTCCCGCTGAAGTACGGGGTTTTAACCTCAATTTCTGCTTCGGGAAGCATCCGGACCGTACGGTCAATTAGGCAAACCGGTTTCGTTCTGCCTGTCAACTCTCTTTCCCGTACCAAATTTCTCCTCACGATAACCGTGGAGCTACCGGTGTCTCTTAGAACCGTAATCTTCTTGCCTGCAATCTTTCCAGGAAGCGTTGGCATTCCCTTCGTAACACCGGTTGGCTGTTTTGACATTACAGCACCCACAATAGGAATTTTCTCCCCATTCTTCAACTCTACGAATCCATCAGTGACGGCATTATTATCAGATTTCGGTGCCGCTTGCACACAAGATACCTGGTGAGTTTGACTCACTCCGTTCCGACAAGCGTCTGCTTTGTGCCCAGTCTGACCACACTTAAAACATTTTACAACCGTAGGGCTCGTAAGGATCGTTCGACAGTTTTTCGCGTGATGACCCACTCGGTTGCACAGAAAACATCGCGGAATGCTCTCTGGTGCACGCTTCTTTTCTTCGGGAGCCAATTTCTTCGAATAATCAGGACAATCCTTCTTGACCCTGGCCAAATTAGTGCCACCTTGCGCTTCCAAGAATTGATCAGCCAATTCCAGCATGTCTTCAAATGAGTCAGCCTTCCTCTCTTTTAAGTACAGTGACAGGCTTGGGTGGCAACTAATAAGAAATTGTTCTCTAATTAGCAGCTCTCTAAGCTCATCGTACTCCTGCGCTGTCCCTGAAAGTTCAATCCATCTGTCGAAATAGTGGCAAAGTCGGGCAGCATACTGCGTAGCCGTCTCACCATCAGCTGGCTTTCCTGTCCGAAATCTGTCCCGGAATCCTTCCACAGTGAATCTAAATCGCTTCAACAAAGCAGCTTTCACCTTTGCATAGTTGGCTGCATCGGTCGGCGTCAGCCTACCGTACACACTGAGCGCTTCACCACTCAAGCAAGTACTCAAAGCAGTTGCCCATTGATGTTGCGGCCAATTCTGGCTCTTCGCAATCGTCTCAAATCGGTGGAGGTACGCGTCTAGGTCGTCCTTCCTTTCATCAAACGCTACGAGCAGCTTGCTTGGGTTCAAGCGGAAGCCGTGATCCTCTTGTTCGCTGCTTTCAACTCTAGCTTGGACCGGAGTTTCACTTCGCTGTTGCAAACGGAGCCGCTCGAGTTTTATCTCGTGCTGTCGCTGCCGTTCCCTTTCCTCTCTTTCTTCTTTCGCCCTCTCAGCTGCCAGTCTTTCTTTCTCCAGCTCCAACTTCAATTGCAGCTCTCTTTCTTCTTTCAGCTGTCGCTCTTTTGCTTCTCTTTCTTCTCTCGCCCTTTCAGCTGCCAACCTCTCTCTCTCCAACTCAGCTTCTTTTTCCGCTTTGGCTCTTTCGACCGCCAGCTTTTCCCTTTCCAGCTCAGCTGCCTTTTCCTCTTTGACCCTCTCTTTTTCTTCTTTTTCCCTCTGGGTGACCCACTTCCGTAGTTCGGCGCCAGAAAGACCCATCTTCTCACCCAGAGCAACTAACTTTTCGAGATCCATGGTGTCTCGCAACTCTCAAATAAAACCTTGCCGCGTGCAAAAAGTATCTGCCTAAATCAGTCTATCGGAACACTTTCCTGCACTCGTTAACGAGAACACTGAACAACACACAAAATCGGTCCGATAGCACTATCAACAACTCGAGGCTCTTTCTCACTACTTTGGACACACTGTGCACCAAAAGGTCCTGTCGCGGACGCCAGATTAATTGTCACACATGTCCCGTTTATTAGGGAGGCGATCGCCGGGCTAATTCCAAGAGCCGAAGTATCGGCCCCCCGAACCGCACCACGAAAGCGTGGACAATTTAGAAGTGGTCCTTATTGGTGCGCCAGCGGACGCCGGCTGTGGCCCAAAGAACAAATCAGAGCCGAGAGTTGATAAACAAACAAATTATATTCTCAATAATGGCAGATCGAAAATAATACACAAAAATGCACACTCCACACTAGTTACATACAATATGTCACAAATCAAACCAATCAATCAACGTACTACACAATACAATCAGCCACACTTGAAACAACGGACACGGACAACAATACGCACTACAATGCAGTCGCATGCATTGAACAACCAAGACACTTAAGGACTAAAGCGATAGAAAACCTATTCAGTCCAAAGTCCTTGGAACAAAAGTCTGAATGATACTCTTCCGAGAATCACTCACTTAAAGTCCAGCGTTGTTGTCGTTCCGTAGCTCTCGAAGTTTCTCTTCTAGGAAACCTCGCGTCCTCAAATGGCCACTCTCCAAGCTTCAAGCTTCTTCGCCGGAAATCCGTCGGCTTCACACACGCAGCTGTTGCCCGCATCTTCGCTCGATAGCGGTAAACCCACACTCTTGCCTGTAGCTCGAGCCGTCCCTACGGACCAAAACTTCGCCGACTACACGGCGGAATCTCTACGCACTCTGGCGCTCACTTCCGTCTCCTCCTATTCTGTCACTACGGGCAGAACCTTCGCCGACTCCACGGCGGAATCCCTACGCGCTCCGGCGCTAACTTTCCGTCTTCTCCTCTTTTCTCGTCTCGGCCGCTCGATTAAATACCTTCCGCGCCACCTTCCAGAAATTTCTCGTCATTTCGTCGGCGCGATGCGCAGCGAAGGCTGGGGAGAGGCACGAGACGGTTCGACTGCCCTCTCCGGAGGATGATTCACTCGGTCTGACCCCGCCTCTTTCGTTTTAGAAAAATCGCGGCCTTGCTGGGCCGCCGATGTGGGGTGAGGAGGATCGTCTGCGAAACCGTGCTTCTGCGGGGAGAGCGCGCGCCCGGGAGCCCTGGATGTTTGCTTTCTTTTTTTTTCTTTTTACCTCGCGGCGTTTCTGCCGCCCGTTGTCGCAAGGATTTGGCGGCGCGCTCTTTTTTAGCGCTCGTTCTGTGACACACAGACACGATTTTGTCTGATGTGTCCTTCTGGGATTGCAGCAACCCTTGCCCCACAAAGTGCCCAAGGAAGCCAGGGAACCTATCTCGCTTTTTTTCGGCTTGATAGTAAACGCGCCTCGCGCACACGTTGAAATACATGGCGTAATGTGACCATGTGTTCCTCCCATGTTGCGGTCGCAACAAGAACATTATCAAAGTAGTAATGGACATTGGGAATGTCGCCGACGACTTCTCGCATCAATCGGTTGAACACGACAGGTGCACTCTTTATGCCAAAAGGCATAACCCGGAATCGGTATAGGCCCGAGTCACAGGAAAATGCTGTAGCTTCTTTTGACGTACTGGCCATGGGTACCTGCCAATATCCTTTTGTGAAGTCAAACTTCGAAAAGTATTGACGCCCAGTAAGTCGTGCAAACATTACGTCAGCGCGAGGAATCGGTTCCGCATCCGGAACGACCACATTGTTAAGTTGACAAAAATCAATGCAGAGGCGCATCGTGCCAACCTTCTTCTTGACCACCACAATCGGCGCTTGATAAGCAGATGTAGACTTCTCTATTATGCCCTGCTGTAACGTTTCCTGGATCTGTTTCTCAATGGCTTGCTTAACAGCGAAAGGTATTGGGTATTGTCGGACATGTATGGGCTGAGTCGTGGTCAATTTCAGCTGGCACTCCACAACATCAGTCTTTCCCGGTAAATCAGAAAATATGTCGTGGTAAGCGGAAAGGAGCTCGTTGACTTGGATTCTTTGTTCTCTAGTAAGGCTAGGTGCTACAGCCACATCCTTCCAATTCTGCGTTTGTGCAAGTGGGGCATGTAATAAATTCTCTGCGCCTTCAATTTCTATTTGATAGATTGACGTTACAGCAGCAGCTGTCGTCGTTGACGTGTCCGGGGCCTTCCGCAGCTCGTACTTTTTGAGCATGTTGATGTGGAAGACAGTTGTTCTGCGATCGAGGTCCACAGCATAATCCAATGGGCTGTTCTTGTTCATGACAGTAAAGGGGCCCTTCCATATTAGTATCAGTTTGTTGTGATCGGCGGGTAGCAGCACGAGAACTTTGTCACCCACGCTTAAGTCCCGCTTCTTCGCCTTGCGATCATAGTAAGTCTTCTGACGAACATGTGCCTTCGCAAGGCCCGGAAATGCTATTTCACAGGTTCGTTGCAGACGTTCCCGCAATCCTACAATGTATTCGTAGGTTGACTTTGTCGCGTCATCCAACTTTGGGTTAGTCCACAAGTCTCTAAAAATCGTCATTGGGCCGCGAACGTATCGGCCATAGAGTAACTCGAACGGCGAATATCCGGTACTCTTTTGTGGTATCTCCCGATACGCGAAAAGGAGGGGGCCGAGGTAGCGGTCCCTATTTTTCGGGCTTTCCTGACTCATTCGGCGGAGCATTTGCTTCAACGTGCCGTTGAATCGCTCCACTAACCCATTTGCCTTCGGATGGTAAGGCGTTGTCGGTAATTGCCTGATAGATAGTAGTCGGCTGAACTCCTTTATAACCAACGACATGAAGATTGTCCCGCAGTCACTTACAATTTCGCATGGTAGATCAACTCGCGACAGCATTTCCATTAGTCCCTCTGCCACGACCTTGCTTCACTCAAAGGAAGTGCGATGGCGTCTGGATATGTCGTTGCAAAATCCACCATGGTTAGAATGTACCTGTTGCCCTTGGAAGATGTCGGTTACAAAGGGTCGATGATGTCGATGCCCACACGTGAAAACAGGGTCTCAATGATTGGCATGATACCTAGCGGAGCCCGACCAACCAAATGGCGCGGGACAGTCCACTGACAGATATCGCAGGACTTCACAAACCTCTTGGTTTCTGATTGAACACCTGGCCAAAAGAATTCGGCAAGAATACGGTCAGTTGTTCGGGATATCCCTTGGCGTCCGGCGAGGATACCTTCATGGGCTAGTTTGAGCACAGTCTCTTGCAGTTGTCTCGGTACGACCAGTTGCTCGAGTTCTTTCTCCGAGAGTAGCTTCGGCTTCCGATACAAGATACCGTCGACAAGAAAGAAGCAGGTTTCGCGATTATTTACTATCAACTTTTTACCAAGACTCTCATAACAATGCCGTAACGATGGGTCATTTCTTTGGTATTCCTCAAGCGACACTTTATCTATGATTGTGGCAGTGGCTTTAAGAACAGGTAGCCTGGTTATGGCGCGTGTTTCTTTCATTGCTGCAGCCCTATCACCTAGAAGTACTTAATCTGCGGGTCTATAAGGTGTGCAAGTTGTCTCTACTGTCATCGGTAAGTAGCCTGAATCGTTTCCGACATCACTTTGCGTGCCGTCCGCGATGATGGGCACGGGCGAGTTATAGAGTTTTCTGACTAACTTCCCTCCGCTGTAATCACGATGCCTCTCACGATGCTGCTGGGGCTTGTGCGAATATTCTAGCTCAGTAGATCGGGCACCTTCGATGTTGCCTAGCACGACATCGTATAGAGGGTTATTCATGCATTTAACTCGCACGACACCGGTGAAGAATGGTGTGTCAATAGACACGATTGCCTCCGGCAAGTAGTGCACTGTTCTATCGAGCAGAAAAACCGGACTTGAAGTGCCCGTAAACTTCTCTTCCGGGACAAGCCTTTCTCGTACTACTACGGTGTTGCATCCAGTCTCTCGAAGTACAGATACAACTTTGCCCTCAAGCAATCCTCTCACTACAGGCAGAGTTCCGACATCAGCCACAGTTGGGTTAGGCGTCGACGTTGTATTTACGACTGGGATATTCTTCCCAGTCTGGGGTACGACGTGCCCTTCATCCGGTTTCTTCGGTGTGTCAGCGTTGTCTCCTTCTTTGGGTGACAGCATGCACGACGCCAACCGCTTTTCCTGGGTTCGAGTTGTCTCCGCAAACGAACCGTTTCTGCCACTTGATCAGCCTGTTGCTGACTGGTTATTTCTTGTCCGAGACCAACATTCAGACGCATGGTACCCTGTCTTATTGCACAAGAAACAGAGACTTTGGCCCTTAAGCTGGCGCTTAGCAGTTTCTGCTTTATGAGCATCTGCTGAGCTCTCCTTATACAGCTTGTCCTTGCCCAAATTCAACAAATCTTGGGCTTCCAGAAAGCAATCTGTGTTCTGCGCAAAAGAGTGGAATTTCTTACAGTTCCTCTCCTTCAGAAATACCCTCAGGGTGGGTGAGCATCCCTTCATGAACTGTTCTGAAATCATTACGTCGCGAAGAGCGTCATATGTTTTTTCGACATTTGCCAGCTCCATCCAACGGTCGAAACGACATGCTATGCGAGAAGCATAGTGGAGCCCCGTCTCCTTGTCTGTCCTCTGGTCTCGCCTTGTGAAATTTCTCGCGGTATCCTTCAGCCGTATACCGGAATCGTAACAGCAGTGTTGCCTTCACCTGATCATAGTCGGTGGCGGAAGCAGAGTCAAGTCAACTAATCACGGATAACGCCTCTCCCGTGAGACACAAGCTGAGCGAAAAGGCCCATTTGCTCCGAGGCCACTCCTGAGACACCGCGACACGCTCAAAACGCTGCAGATATGCGTCGAGCTCATCTCGCATCTCGTTGAACAGTGGCAATAGCTTTTGCGGGCCACAGCTATCCATTACAGCTGGGAAAGCTGCGTCGTCACTTACCGGTCGCCCTATCTATCCCGTATTCGAACCAGTCATCTGCTCTTGCAACTTTAGCTTCAACTGCAAAACGCGCTCCTCGGCTTGCAGCCGTTTTTCCTCCAGCGTTATCTTTTCTCGCTGCTCGTCGCGAACTTGCGCACGAAAGTCCCTTTCGATAACGCGCTCGGCGTCAACCCATTCCTGTAGTGCCGATCCCGTTAGACCCATGTCCGTTTCGATCGCGTGCAATTTCTCTAAATCCATCGGTTCGTCCCGCCCGTCTGGCTCTCGGCAAGAAGGAAAGGCCGATCTATCCTGGCACGCTCGCCAAAATTTGTGGGCAACTGTGGGTGCAGGTTAGCCATATGAGGACAGAGGACGTTCGAGGACAACGAGAGACTTTTATATACACGAAGACGGACAAGGGGATACACACAACATAAACTCACACATATATACACGCGTTCACGGTCCTACGCGGAAGGGACTTAATGTTCTTGTTCATCCACTCACGTTCTACTCTTGGAGCGTGAAGGTTGCGCTTGACCTTGAGCTCTCTGGTAGTCAGGAGGCGGTGTGCCTTGTGCTTGCGGAGTTCGTACCGAGGCGGGGCCCGGCCTAGAAGATAACCGCCAGGGGCATCCCAGTACGGTGGGCAACGCCTGGGCTTGCCTGCACACCACCGAGAACAGCGTACCGCCGACTGCCGCGAACAGACCTGGGACAGCGTCTCACTGCGAGACCAGAACAGGAGCTGGCCGTGACGAACGTTGCTTCAGACCAACGCGAGAATGAGGTGGGGCGATGTCCGGTCCAGGACGCACCCGAAAACTTCAACGCCGAGACGAGGCCTTGACACGGAGGGTCAGAACGAGCAGCCGGGGCGTGGCCCGAACTTATCCTTGCGCTCTGCCCTCTGGGGTTAGCCGAGCTGTCCCCGTGACTCGGGAGCTTTTCACGAGGTACGTGCACAAGCACGCGCATAGGCAAGCTCATAGTTTCACCGCTATCAACATCATGATGATTCCCACGCACCCTGAACTACTAAATCGGCCCCGCACACCGATTTTCTACGTCAAAGCATGACGCACACTCTCCAGGGCAGCGTTTTTGTACCACACTGTTAGATCCGTTTAATATTACTCAAAACACCGAAGAACGAGCCCTTAGATATACACCTCTTTTCCTTATATATATATATATATATATATATATATATATATATATATATATATATATATATATATATTGTTACGGTTAAAGTCGAAGGGTGCTTGTTCGGTATCTGCACCAGTTCACCTCTTTCTCTTTTTCTACTCTCTCGGCTCATACCCGTTGCATTTCACGGCTCCCAGACGAAGCCCGCTGGGCGAGTATGACTCATTCTGAATGTTGAGGGTGAAACCGTTTAAGGCGGGCGACATGTACCAGTTGAGTCCGGTTTGACCGACGGCCAGCTAATGTCAGCCGTGCTACTACGTATGTCAAATCGCTCAAGCGATCAACAATGACAAATGGGCCACTGTACTGAGGTAAAAACGTTTCGCATAGGCCCCGTTTACGTTGTGGCGTCCACAACCACACAAATTCTCCTTTGCACTTTGATACAGACTGATGGCGGCTGTAATAGCTTTCCTTTGATCGGTGTTGCGAAGCCACAGTACGAAGACGAGCAATACGCACGGCTTCTTCGGCTAGGCAGAGTGTCCTGGAGACAGAGTAGTCGCTATGGAAGTCAAATGGTAGAAAAGTGTCGTTGCAGCTTAACGGTGAACGCGTGTAAAGGAGGTAAAAATGACTGTAATATGTTGTATTATGTTTGGCCGTGTTATACGCATAAGTAATAAAGGGGAGAATATCGTCGTCCCAGTCCTTGTGGTCAGACGATACGTACATGTCCAACATGTTAGTCAGAGTTCTGTTCGTACGTTCTACCAGCCCATTCATCTGAGGGTGATACGAGGATGAATGGCGGAACTGCGAATTGCACAGACGAACCAGTTTTTCGACGGCGTCCGCATTTAACTGACGACCATGGTCACTAATGATCAGTCTGGGAGGGCCATGGGCCATGCCGAAGAATGATGAATCTAAGCAAAAACATGGCCGCGCACGCCACTCTCGAGGATGGTATCGCTGCAGTTTCTGCATAACGAGTCAGATGGTCGACGCACAATATCACCCATCGATGTATTTATTTATTTAACATACCTTACAGGCTCTCGTTAGAGCAAAGGGTAAGGGGGGCTTACAGAAAAAAAGAAAGAAAAATGAGAACGTATACAGTGCAAATATAGAAAAAAATGCAACATAACAGCGACACTAATAACAGTAATATAACAAGGAAAATACAGTCACCAAGTATATGCACATCCATACAAATGTCTATGAAGTGACGCTAGATGTAGTGAGAGAGTAGTTTCTCGCGGAACGCGTTGTTGTTAGTGACTGAAACTATCTCGTCGGGAAGATCATTCCACAGTGAGATTGCCTGTGGCAAAGCAGATAAGTTGAACGCGCGTGTTCTGCCAAAAATACGTTTAAAGCTGCGTTGATTTCACATGCGTGCAGACATGCGATCCGGTGTGTGTAGAGGGAAAGCGCATGGATTTGTGCTATTAATCTACTTGTAAAACAACACAAGGAGGGCTATCTTGCGGTGGATATCTAATGGTTGTAAACCAATCTCGCGTTTAATTTGAGATACACTGCTGTGACATTGGTAGTTCTGAGTGATGAAGCGGGCTGCTCTGTTTTGAATGGCTTCGATCATCTGTATTAAATAGTTTTGATAAGGTGACCAAACTGGTGAGGCATATTGTTGTTATACGAGCGTGGGAATGGGCCTAAAGGTTGATATCAACTTGATCAATTTGTATATGAGGAGGTGGCAGCGGATGGAGAAGACCTGGAGGAAAAGTCATAAGCCGCTTGTAGCGTTGGCATTGTTCGCAACTTCCGACATAGTGCTTGACTGTGTCCCGCATTCTGAGCCAGTGAAAGCGCTCTTGTGTCCTATTCAAATACAGATGAACCCCAGATGACCAGCTGTCGCATCGTCGTGCATGGCCTTCAGTATGTCAAATTGTAGGCTCTGTGGTACGACTAAAAGGAAGCGCGTGCCCTTTTTACCTCCTTTACGCACGTTCACCGTTAAGTTGCATCGATACTATTGTACCATTTGACTTCCATGGCGACTACTCTGTCTCCAGGACACTCTGCCTAGCCGAAGAAGCCCGGCGTATTGCTCGTCTTCGTATACTGTGGCTTCGCAACACCAATCAAAGGAAAGCTATGACAGCCGCCATTAGTCTGTGAAATACTGCAAAGGACATTCTGTGTGGGTGGGGACGCCACAACGTAAACGGGGCATATGCTAAAAGTTTTTACCTCAGTACAGTGGCCAATTCGTCATTGATGATCGCTTGAGCTATTTGACATACGTGGTAGCACGGCTGACATCAGCTGGCCGTCGGTCAAACCAGACCCAGCTGGTACATGTCGCCCGCCTTAAATGGTTTCATTCTCAGCATTCAGAATGATTCATACTCGCCCAGCGGGCTTCGTCTGGGAGCCGGGAAATGCAACGGGTATGTGCCGAGAGAGGAAAAGAGGTGAACTGGGCAGATGCCGACTTCATTACTACCGAACCATCAACTTCGCCCTGCTAATAAATCCCTCCGACTTTAACCGTAACAATATATATATATTGTAAGATAACATTCAGTACCCTCGAGACTCTTCTTTATTGTCTCGAATATGTGCCCCACAAGCTAAACTGGAGTGGTGATGATGAGTATGTACAGATGAAAAGATGAAGATGAAATGAGTAATAATGCTCACACTTATTTTCCCCGCGCATTTGAGCGGCTGGCCCGGCCGAGACTTAAGCGGGAAAGGTAGGGCGAACAAAGGGGTTAGGGCGTGAAACGTGAACTATCTCGGATGCATGGTAACGATGGTCCAAGGAACCCTCGACGGGAGTGACAAGGTAATTGACAGGAGATGTTCGTTCACTAACAACGTGAGGTCCGAGAAGGCGTGACTGAAACTTTTCACACAATCCGGGTGTACGAACAGGCGTCCAAAGTAGTACTTCATCTCCAGGACGCAAGGTGACGTCTTGACGAAAGCTGTCATAGCGTTGCTTGCGGTCTAGTTGACTGGCCTCCGTGTTAAGTTGAGCACGTTGCCGTGCGTCAGCGAGCCAGGAGACGAAATTTTCTGGCGTAGTCGTGGACGTTTTTGCCGTTACATTGACGAAAGAGGCGTAAATGGTGAATGGCGGCGCATGACCATGGAAGAAGAAGAAAGGTGAATACCCGGTGGTTCGTTGAACCGCGGTGTTGTGTGCAAACGTTACGAACGGCAAGATTTTGTCCCAGTTATCATGCTTCGATCCGACGTACATGGATATCAGGTCGGTTAGAGTCCGGTGGAATCGTTTTGTGAGGTTATTTATCTGCGGGTGGTACGCGAATGTGGTCTTATGAACTGTGCCACAAGTTTTTAGAATTTCATCAAGAATATATATAAATATAAATAAATAAATAAATAAATAAATATATATATATATATATATATATATATATATATATATATATATATATATATATAAAGGGAAAGAGGTGTATACCTAAGGGCTTGTTTTTCCGTGTTTTGACAGAATATTAATGAGATCTAAAAGACAAAAATGCCAAGGATTGTATAGGGGAAGTTATTAGAACCAATGTAATAAAAATATGAAGAAAAAAGTATATATATATATATATATATATATATATATATATATATATATATATATATATTGTAAGAATTCATTGGACGTCATCCTCATCTGTCAATAACCGTCATCAGTCTTCGCCAGTTCCTCTTCATCATCGGAGCCATTTTGCTGTTGCTTGAATAAAGCGTCAGCTGAACCCGTGGTATTTCAAGTGGTGGAGGTGCCGGGTAGTTGAGCCGGCGGGTGGTTCGGTTGGGCTTGCTCTTGCGTCATGGTGCTTTGCTGACGTAAGCGACGTCCCGAACGGAGCTCCAGGAGCTGGCTTTGGATGGAGAGAGGTCGAAGAGATCGGGAAACACCTTCCACCACTTGAAATACCACGGGTTCAGCTGACGCTTTATTCAAGCAACAGCAAAATGGCTCCAATGATGAAGAGGAACGGGCGAAGACTGATGATGGTTATTGACAGATGAGGATGACGTCCAATGAATTCTTACAATATATATATATATATATATATATATATATATATATATATATATATATATATATATATATATATATATATATATAATGGTTATAACACAACAGAGCGGTGTCAACAAGGATAAATGTACTTTCCCAACAGTTTATATTTATACTTGAAGACAACGCTCCCGTTGTGTTACCCATATCTTCACGAAGACAAACTGACCCATTGAAATAATAAATATTACTTTCCATATATATACTCGGGACAAGACGCGTCTTTGGCGAAAGTCAGCTGAGAGTCTCTATATAATTGATATCACAATAAAACAATTTTCACATGTTTTGTGGTTACTCAATTGACAAGTTACATTAAAATAAGGCTAATCTCACGTTTATTTCTCCTTAGATTACATGAGCTACAGAATTTACAATTTCGAGTACTATGATGAGAGGGAAAAGTGTGCAGTAATAAGCTTTATGGAAAAGTCATGTAAGTATGAATGCTTGTCTCTAGCTCTTTTAAATGCGAACGTATTTCCTAGTCAGGTTATGTCAGCATCCGGTCCGCAGTGTCCGTGTGCCAGCAGGTGATATCTCTACGCTCTCACTTCCTCTCCCATGGGAACAGCTGTGGGCGCGCGCTTGTCCTCGCCCCTAGCAACTGGAGCATGTTGTGCCAGAGAGTGTAGGTGCAGTTCTTCCCGCTTATTCTCTCGTTGTGTGCTCTCTCTCGTCCCTTCGCCCCATTCTATCGTCTGCTAGCGCCTCACTTTCGACCGTTCACTGGATGGACGCCTCTGAAGAGCACCCTTGAAATGTGTGCTCGACACGCCGCTGTAAAACGCCAATTGCGAGCCGAAAACGCTGGCGCCTCACTCTCCCGTCCGCTTGCTCCTCACTCTCGACCGTTCGCTGGCTGAGCGCCTCTCAAGGTGATGACAGACGTCGATGAAAGCGAATGTTTAGCAGCAATGGTATGCTCTCTCGGCGCGAAAAATTCATTCGCATTCCTTGAGATTTTCCTTCTGGGAAGTGGGGGTATTTTTGCTACTGAAGTTTGCTTCTTTTACAATGCCGCGAAATTAAATGTTTGTTTCCTACATGATAAACATTTATTCAAACAAAGAAATGACTTGATGTTTCTGCACAATGTGATTATCTAAAGCAATTTTTGTGATAATAATGTCATATGTACTTTATATTAAGGCCTAACAACGTTTTGAAGACAATCACTGGCGTGGCACATCGGTAAACGTTTCGAGAAGGTTATGTCTTCAAGATTTCTGCAGAAGCTTGTCTTGCTTTTGTGTTTTTTTCGATATCTAGCTCACTGGGCCAAGCACAGGAGCACGTATTAATAATTGACGCACCGACGCATCAGCTTTGCAAAGAGTTAAATGCTAACGCTCATGAAAAGCCATCCAGCGATGCTTGTCAAAGTGTGTGGGTCTGGTATTCTAGCAGGACAAACAATCAAATGCGTGTCGAGTTTATAACAAGGTTGTGTACTTTTGCCTGTGGTAAAGTTACCGAGTGCGATGAAGCACCAACGTATGCATGCATAAATTGTCGCCGAGAAAAGGCCACTGCTCAATATTATCGTGGAGATAATCTGTGGTATAATGCCATATTGGTAGTCAGCAAATATACAGCTTGATCCATTAACTGAAATCGCTTGTCGTGACGCACGTTCCTGTATTACATGACTGAAGCGAAACTTGGCAACTATGTGATCTCACGCGTGATTGACCCTTCACGTGTTCGGGTGTCTCGGAAGTATTTTAGGAGCCGGGCTTGTCACCAGCTCGTCTCATGTTGGCTGATCACGCTCAGAATCATGTGTTCAATACAGGCCTAATACAAGAATAAAAATGCTCAAATTCGGGTTTATATAAAGGAATGATGTCTAAATTGCTAACATTAATTGCCACATGTTTTTCTACCAAGCAGGGTCCAGGGTAAGGTAAACTGGATAGGGAGGCCTATACGATCATCACACACGCACACACACACACACCCACCCACACGCGTGCACACACACACCGTATATATATATATATATATATATATATATATATATATATATATATATATATATATATATATATATATATATATATATCATTTTAATACCTGTGATCGGCAGTCATGGCGCTATCTTCTGCCTGCTCGTCTTCCTAATTTTGGAGCGCCACACCGGCACATGTACTCCGAAATAACATATAAATGCTGCTAGCTTAATGACGATGTGTACATTTGACTGCGCGCCTGCACAAGTGATAACAACGTCATTGCGTTGGTAGCCTAGATCTGGTGTAAATAAACCTTGCAGAGATCAGATTGCAGGCACAGCTTCGAAAAATAGCTGTAGTCATTAGCTGAATTTTGATTATATACATGAGTGTTAGAGATGAGTTGTATTTGAATGCGTTACGCGCGCTTCTTGTTTGCCTAAATTATGCTTGTACAATTCTACCTAAATCATCTTGGACATAGCTAAGCACGAGAGGAATCTTGCGCGCGATAAGGTTACAATGTTGCCCAAACAATAACATTACGCCCGCAAGAAACGCAAACCACTCCGCTATAAACTACGCTGCACAATTTTTTTTCAAAAAAATGTGAAAATATTTTTTTTCTGAACACTGCGCAGCTCCAGCAGTGCTTAGCTCTTTTAAAGGACATGCTTATATTGAAAGATATGTACTGGAAGGATTTTACAAATGCCGTGTTTCTTAACTTTCTTTCTTTAAAGGTTTCATTAAGTGCGAATTTCACATCTGGCTGACTGGTGGCTCTGGATCTTATCATAATTGCTTGCTAGAATACGAGTACTTATGCGGACATCGGAAATATTACAACCTTTATAATCCTCGTGACTGCAAATTCTAGCAAACATAGGATTGTACTATTTCAAAACAGTTCGAAAGTTTTGCCGGGACATTAAATGTTCAAACATTGTCTGGAATGCTGTCCTTTCAATGTGACGTAAAACGGACAATTAATAAAGTCACATTTTTTGCAACGGAATACGTTTATTTTTTTGGAGAACATTCAAACGTGCATAGCTGCATGCCCAAGGCTGCTTGTTTTTTTGTTATATATATATATATATATATATATATATATATATATATATATATATATATATATATATATATATATATATATATATATATAAGCGCTTTCCTTGGCAAAGCCAAGGAAAGCGCTTAACTGCCATCTATATAGACAATACACCGTTTGCCGGTCCTCAGAGCTTCGAAACTTTAGTGCATTTTTGTGTCCAGAGGCGAGATAGGGCGACGGGCTCGTGTTGCGCTCTCACGGTTGTCGCCTCCACAAAGCGCCGGCTCCAGGGAGCGTGGTCTTTCCTGCTTCAGCGCTAATCAGACTCGTAATTCAGGAGGGAACGGAGGTCACTTCGCACGCTGACGCGGCCACCTTCACGAAAGGAGTGTGCTGGCTGACACACGATGCAGGAGGAAGGGTAACAGTTCTTCACGCTTGTCTTGTGTATTCTTCTGAGCTCGTTTTGTGCGTCTTTCTTTGTGTTTGAACAGCGCGCTTTAAGTGCCGGGATGTGAACGGGGTTATCCCGCGCTCGTTTTGTGTATGCTGGTTTCGTGCGTGCTTTCTGCTTGAGGAGTGCGCTGCAGGTTTCGAGCTGCTTGTTGTTACTGACGTGACTTTTGCAACGCGCTGCTGTTGCGAAACACTGCGTAGCCAACGCCTAACTACCCCCGTAAAGACATGTTTCTCTTTCGTGTTATACCGATTCCTATGTAATGGGATCAGCCGCGTTTTTTTTTCGTGGCTGCTTCAGCTATGAGAAATTCACACTTACACGGATATCTGTAAGATTTACGAATAAAAAGTGAAACACAAAAATGGCCCCGTATCTGCATGTTACACTGCAAACGTCGTCGAAAGACGATAGTCTCGCGTCTGGAGAAAGTGAACAAAACTTTTATTTGATGTTCTGCGCAAGACAATCAGTGAATGGTATGCTGGAGGCGCTGCGTTAAAGTGCCTCGAGCGTGCAGCGGAGGCGAACGAGCGCATCAAGTCACGTCACACGTGAGACATGAGCGCTATCTGGCAGTTATCATGGAAAACAAAGCGCGCGACGTGCGCGCCTGTTTCGGAGGCGACAAGGTGTACAACGCAAGGCGATGGGTAATGATTGATATGTGGGGTTTAACGTCCCAAAACCACCATATGATTATGAGAGACGCCATAGTTGAGGGCTCCGAAAATTTCGACCACCTGGAGTTCTTTAACGTGCACCTAAATCTGAGCTCATATGTCTACAACGTTTCCGCCTCCATCGAAATGCAGCTGCCACCACCTAGATTCGATCCCGCGACCTGCGGGTCAGCAGCCGAGTACCTTAGCCACTAGACCACCACGGCGGGGCCGAGGCGACGGGTATAGGCGTAACAGCCGTGTCTGTTAGCAAAGCGTTGGAAACACTTGCCGTTTTGTGCAAGCGTTACATTGTAAGCGCAGCGTGATAAACGCTATGGTCTTTAGAATTACTTATGTATGCCTTTTCTAGTAAAAAGACACGCATACAGAATATTGGCGTGTTGTTATGGTGCCTCAGATATGCGAAATAATTGCTTTTTGATTGACAATCGCACAAGTATGAACACTGAATTTAGAGCAATATTGGTGAGCGCTGCGTATGGGGTCGGCTGTTTACGGTATTGTTTGGTGCCCTTTGGGGTATCAAGTAGTGCACACAAACAGACAAATGTACAGACAGAATGACTTATAGGCGGACAGACAGACCTAAATTTTTGCGTTGAAGGTCGCAAAGAAAGACTATAGTCTTCAATAATATATAGGCGATAATGTCCTACAGGAAATAAAATTGTAAAGAAGAGAACTGAAGATGACAGTGGCAGTGATGGTGGTGGTGGTGAAACATTTAATAACCAATAAATGGTTACAAAGAGGTGATTGGGTTGGGGCCTTATTGGCCTCCTACCCTCATAGCACTAGGTGCACCCCTATTCCGGAGCTCCATTGGCAAGCAACGCCGCCCGCGCCCGTTCAACCAGGTCTTGACAGCAGAGCAGGGCCGCCTCCCAGTCCTCTCTCGTAAGGTTGGGGTTGGGGGGGATAGATGGATTAGACTGACACGCCCAGACGATGTGAGAAGGTGTCAGCCAGCTCACCACAGAGCTGGCACGTGCCATCAAAGGATGAATTGAAATGTTTTAGCACCACCGGGCACAGTACAGTATTGTAAACAGTTTTAAAAGGAGGCGCTCGTCAGCGTGATGCAGTCCTTTACAAAGGTCTGGATAGCGCCGGTGCTCCTCCTTGTAGTAATTGGTAATATCTTTGAATGAAAGGGCCGAATTGTCTGATTGCGAGTAGGCTTCCAAAGACAGGGAGATAGCCCGGGAAGAGAGTGCGCGGGCGGCCTGATCGGCCTGTTCGTTACTCCTGAGTCCTTGGTGGCCGGGTACCCAAACCAGATTTCGCGGAGTGTGATTAACGTATCGGCAGCTAGGTTCCAGTATGCGCTGAGCAAGCGGCGAAGCCCACCCTAGCTGATAGTTCCGACAGGACCCTCGTGAGTCGGTGATGCTATGTTTAGAAGAGGGATAGGTGAGAGCCAGAGCGATGGCAATCTCCTCCGCGTGTGTTGTGCTGTAGGCTTTGAAAGTGAGCCCGTTTACGGTGTTTGTGTTGTGTATAAGTGGGACCATATACCACCCCCCATGGTGCGGGCCGGCAACGTCCACGTAGCACACGTGTTCCTCTTGACCAAAGTGTCGCTGCAACGCTTCCGCGCGCGCCTGGTGGCGACCACTGTGGTTTTCTTTGGAAATGTTGCGGGGAAGGGTCGGACCAGGAGGGCGCGTCTCCAAGGTTCGGACACTCTCACCCTCTCCTCAATATAGTAATCGTGTTTGATGTGTATTCGGTCCAAGAGGCGGCGACCGGAAAGGGTCTGTGCAAGGCGCGTGTATTGGTTAACGAGGTGGGCTTCTAGAAGTTCTCGGTAGGTATTCACCACGCCTGGGGCCAGAAGTCTCCGGTTGGACGTAGTGATAGGGTGGTCGAGAGCCCGCTTGATAACTTTACGATGGATTACCTCGAGTTGATCATCCTCGTGTTTGCGTAGATGCAAGTAGGGAGTCGAGTAGAGTATTCTACTCGTTACGAAAGCATCGGCAAGCGCATTGCATCCCTGCTTCGTAATCCGCCCCGCTTTTTGGAGACCCGGTGGACCATATGGCCCACCTGGTCTCCCACCGTGCGAAGTTTGGCTATTGTGGTGTCGGCCTTGCGTTGGTGGTGTATGAAGAGGCCAAGGTCGCGGATCTCCTTGGCCTCACGGATCGGTCCAGAGAGAAGACTGATATGGAGCTGAGTTGTGTCCTGAGAGGAGGGACGTACGTGCACAAATTCTGACTTAGCCGGAGCACACTGGAGTCCGCAGTAGGTTGCGCAGTCGTCGACTACAGTCGCTGCTGCTTGCAGGCATGACTCCATGCGACCAGGTTACCTTGCGTGGCCCAGATCGTGATATCATCCACGTAAAGAGCGTGATGTATCCCTAGTAGAGAAGCCGATTTGGGGGGAAGATGAAGCATGGCTATATTAAGTAGGAGGGGAGAGAGGACCGCGCCTTGAGGAGTTCCCCTCGAGCCGATGACGTAAGGCCCATGTTCCTCATCTTGTATGCGTATGTAGGCTTGACGGTCTGTAAGAAACTGTCTAACATAATTGAATGTTTTATAATGACAGTTGGTATGGTTGAGGTGGTCAAGGATTACCTCATGCTTCACGTCGTCAAATGCCCCTTTAAGATCCAAGGCCAGGACTACCTTGCCAATGTGGGACCATTCAACAGGATCTAATATGTCATAGTACAGCTGTAAAAGTATATCTTGGGCTGACTTCTGAGGGCGGAAACCAAACATGGTGTCCGCAAAAGTGTGCTGTGTTTCTGGAAACTCGGAGAGTCTGTCGCGCACAATCGTTTCCATCAGCTTGCGGACACAAGACGTGAGGGAGATGGGGTGAAGGTTCTCCACGTCAATAGGTTTACCTGCTTTCGGGATGAAGATCACGAGAGCTGATTTCCATAGAGAGAGAGGAGGTAGAGTAGGCTGCGTCGGGAAGATTGGCCAACAGTTTGACCGTAACCTGGTCACGCCCGGGTGCAGTGTCACGCTTCATCTTACGTAAGGCCGCCTGGAGGTCGTCGAGCTGAAACGGGGTGTCGAACTGCGTGTTCTTTTTGCCTGCATAAGAGTATGCGGCCGTCCGGGGGTCCTTGATGGTGTACATGTATCGGTGCCTGAGCGTGTGTGCCAGCTGTATTGTCGTTCTTGTAAGGTTGTGCTTGACCTTATGTAAGTAACGTTGAGTTACTGTGCGTGTTTGTGTTGGATCGATGAGAGTGCGAAACAGGCGCCACGTGTTGCGACGAGACATCTGGCGTGCAGCCGTGTTGCACCTGTCCACCCAGTTAGTGTCGGCTAGCTGAGCAGCATATTCCGCGGCTTGCTCCGCGAGTTCTAGGATGCGTTTCTTGAGGCGTCTGTTATGTTTTTGTTTTTTACATCGTTTGGTGAGGCTGCGGCGGGCCTGCCAAAGATGGAGGAGATGGTTGTCCACGTCCGTTTGAGTTTCCGTGAGCTGTATCAGCCGTTCGTGTTGTTTCAGTGCAGACGTCAGTGATTTAGGCCAGGTGTCGTATCCCGACTGGAGAGGGTCTACAATAGGTAGAGTGGTGCGGAAAGTTGTCCAGTCTTGGATATGAGCTTGTGTAAGTGGGCGTTATAAGGGACGCGTGTACATGGTTGTGTTTAATACACAATGATCACTACCGAGAGTGTCCTGTGTGTTCAGCTAGTCGGCATGGCGTATGTTGCGTGTAATTGTGTGGTCCGGGCAAGTATCTCGTTGAACACAGTTGCCTACACGTGTTGGGCTGGTGGGATCAGTGTGGAGGGTGAGTCCACATGTAGAAAGAAGTTCGGCAAGCTTCCTTCCATGCGTGTCCTCTCGCGGGTAACCCCATAACCTGCTTGGGGCATTGAAGTCGCTGACAATCAGGAGGGGGTCTCTTCCTGCCACCTGCATAGCTTGTGTGAAAGTTTCGCTGAACGTGACGTTCTTAAGGTTTGGGGGACAGTAAATGTTTAAAATATGAACAGGTGGGTCAGATCGCCTTATGGGGAGCACCGACGCCATCGTGTATGGGACAAGCGGTGTTGTGGTGATTGTGACTTCCTGGGCGGTATATTGCCTGTGAACAAGTATACATGTCTCCGGGTTGTGTTAATTGTGGTGTATTTGTGAGTTTGACGTCCGTGCCGGGTTCTTGAAGGGCAACCACGGCAACGAGAAACTCAAAAGTCTCAAGATAGAGGTGGAAATGAGCCCGCTTATTGTGGTATTTGAGACCTCTGCAGTTCCACTGTGTTAGTAACAACGGCTGAGTTACTCTGGCTAGCGACCTAGGGTTGGGGGCCATGTTCGGAGATGGAGGGTGGGGTTGTGTTAAGATTACTCAGCTCACTGCACCCTGTGCTGACGTGCTGGAGTCTTCAGAAAAGTCAGACTCATCTGGAGTCACTCTGTTAAATTTTGAGGGGCGATTAACGTTCCTAATGGGCTCTACGCGCTTAAGGACGCGTGGATTGTCTTGTATCCACTTTTGCATAATGTGGGTTACAGTTTGTGTCACCTGTGCGATGACAGTCTCCATCTGACGCGCGATGGTGTCGTGGATAATTTTGGGGAGGTCAGCCAATTGTGTTTCTATTGCATTCACCTGGGTTTCCAGGGCCGCGACGTGACTCTACAGTAGTAGGAATCTCCCTGTCTGTTATCTTTTTCTCTTCGTTGCTCAGCGAGGCCTGAGTAGCGGGATTGGTTCTGAGCGAGTCAAGTTCACTGGCTAGTTTTTCGTTCTGCGATCGCAAAAGGGCGATATCGTGCCTGAGTTTTTGTGTTTCGGTAGTACTTGTGGGAGAAGGTGGAGAGGAGGGAGAGGAGGCGACCCCCGCCCAACTTCCTTCCTTGGGTTGGTTGCGTGCAGCGTTGCCAGATGGAGCTCCGAGAGCTGGAGATCCCGCCGCGCCAGGTGGCAGCGTTGCCGTTGCTGCTTTGCCAGGGGTTGGCGCCTTGCCAGTTGAGCGGCGCTTTGGTTTTGTCGGGGTCCCCGATGTCCTGGACCCTGCTTGCTGAAGCCTGACGAATTTTTCGGTACATTCGCGGAAGCTGATGAGGTGCGGACCCCCGCAAATTATGCACGTTGGGTTGCATTCGTGGGGGGCCATCCCCTCAGGACCAGCGCCCAGGTTTTGGCCACAAAGGTTGCAGTTTTCCGTGACCTAGTTGGGACAGATATCCGCCCGGTGCCCCAGTGCGCCACAGCGGTAGCACGGTGGCACTGTCTACTTGTACTCCCGGACGGGAGTCAGTTCAGCGTTATAGTGGACGAAACGCGGAACGTTCCTTCCCGAGAAAGTCAACACAGCTACGTTGGAGTTCCCCAGCTTACGCGCATAGACCAGTTCATCACCACGCCACTGCACACTATGTTTCAGGGACGCACTGGTTTCGAGGTTGTGCACAGAAATCACGCCGTGACACACATCATTGGTGAGCTTGAGGTGACCGCGAAGTGGCAGCGGTCCTTTGCTGGTGTTGATTTGAAAGTCCGACAGCAGTTTCTGAACCACGTCGTTATTCTGGGTGCCACAGATGATGATGTTTTGCTCCCAATTGGGAGGAATGGTGATGTCATTCATGTGCTGCCTTCCGATGAGTTGGGAAATGGCAGCGCTGAGCTCACCTTGTTGAAACGCTCTCTTGAGGGCCACTGTGATGCGTGGCTTGAGCACGATCACGTAGTCGCCGGGGTTCACCCTGACCGTTGGTTTTGGCGTCCACTTGGAGACTGGTGAAGTCTTTTGTGGAATTTTAGGAGATGGAGCACGAGCGTCTCGAGTGGTTGGATCGTTGAGAGGAGTTTTCAGTGCAGACGCTCTTCCGCGTTTCTTCGGCGACGACGCCGTCCCTCAACGAGTTGAAAAATGTCGGCTTGCTCCGCCGAAATGGTGGATGGGCCGTCGTCTGATTGATTTGTCGGAATACATGACCACGACAGAGTCCTAGGGTTGTAGCCACGTTGTTCAGGCAGCGCCATGTTGAAGAGTTGACTGAGGGGCGTCTCCGCAACCAGCATCGGCGGAGCCGCAGCCGTGAGGCTTAGCTCGTTCGCTACGTTGTGATGCGAAGTTGCTCGAAGTGGCCGAAAATTGGGCGCACCTGGGTAAGATCGTTGCCTCCAGAATCTTGCTGACTTTGCAGATGCAGTCGCACAAGTTTTAGAGCAGCCGCATTGAAAAGAGCTTGGTTCCAGCCGAAACATGACGGAGCCGATGAGTGTCGCGTCCGATCACTTCGCGAAGTGCTGGTGGCAGTGATGCAGCTAATAGTCCCAGAAAAATTATGAACCTAGGCCACAGTGTAATATACAAGCACTGTAGGTGGGGACACCCGCGAGACGCGAGCGACCAGATAAAGTAACAGCGACGCGCGTTTGTCGGACCACTGCCAGCAGCGTACCTATCGGCGAGTAGACGCAACTAGAAGACAGAAAGAGGCGTTGCTATTACAACCGGTCCTTCATGGAAAATTTGAATGAAATGGTACAGGAGCGTTGTTCGTGCCAAAGAGTGAAAATCGATTACTGGTGTCTGCAAGCATGAGAGGGGCTTGAGTCACGTCGAGGGCACGATCTACACGCTTCTCTATAGAACGCATTTCGATATTTGAAGCGGTTCTCACACGTCTCGTGAACTTAATACTGCTTGGGGAGTAACATTTACGCACATAACTGATATGCTTTCCAAAATTTTGCATCAAGCGGTTCTTTATTTAAATGGGCTAGTTTTCGTGCTCTCGCTGATGGTAAGCCGCGCACTCGTATCGGCAAGATAGATCTGCGAAGCGTGCGGGCGGCGTGAGGGGACGCACATGCTTTTGATGACGAGCAAAGCAGAACTCGAATATGAGCACGTGACTGCCCGTAAAAAAGAAAAGCAACCACTCAAATACCTTGACCAATTTGTTGGCGTGCATTACATAGATACCGTCCGGTCTTGCGCCAAATTCTATTTTCGTGGCTCTATTGATAACTATACAGCGAAAAGTTCACGACTGCGCGATTACCCGCTCGGAGACAAGTTTACGGAGGACCCTGCACCTGTCTTCTCGCTGAATTTACCATCCTTTCTTACCATGCATGGAAAGAGGATTACAGTATTTTTTTCGCATTGAACAATCAGTGGACCTTTTTAGGAATGGCACTGGAAGCATGCTCACAAAAAGCAGTGAATGCATCACGCAATACAGTAAAGAAAAAGCTCACCACGTCTGTAACAGGAAAAACACTGTTTATTTTACGTATCATTGTATTGCATAAGCATAAAAGAAATGGTCGTGCAGCAAAAATTATTCACATTCACGACAAATCATCTCATTTGGGAAGTGTTTGCTGCAGACTGCATCCTTTGTACTGAGTGAACAGTCCTTCCTGCAAACCTCTCGAGTCCATGTTTTGTGGCGTTCGGGATCACCAGGAACATTGAATAATATTACTTTTTTCTTGGCACGTGGGGTAACCTCACCGCCAACAATTAATGAAGCACTTTCTTCCTATATTAACTCAGTGTGTGAACATCTTTCAGCCCGTCTCATTTAAGGCTGCTCAACACATCACTAGTTCATTCTGCAAACGGGAATAATGAAACACCACTCATTACTTCGTGAAACGCGTCAATTGCACGCTAGCGACTGAAGTGGCCGAATGACTTTTTTTTGTGAGTGAAAGTGCAACACTGCTGCTGCACAAATATCCAGCCGGAACACTTGGTGTCTCTTTCGCGCCTTAATTGATCCGACCCGAACCAGATCCGAGATACAAAAACATCTCCAACGGGCTATCAATGCCTTCGATGGAGACACTTCATAATTAGCACGCAAACAACGCGATCACTACCTCTGTGTCCGACGTGACATACAAGGGCCAGCGTACTCGTATGCAGGTTCCAAGAACGCGGAGTTGGATCAGCTGTTTCGGCTCCATGACCTGAAGGCGGCCCTTGCTAAAATGAAGCGAGGAACGGCACCGCGGAAAGACAAAGTAACAGTGAAATTACTTGCCAATCTCCCAGACCATGCGTATGATGCACTCCTCGCGTACATAAACACTATCTGGCTTGGTGGAACATCCCTCCCAGTCGAATGTAAGACTGCCTTGGTCACTTTTATTCCAAAAGCCGGCAAAGCCATGAAAACGTATAACCTTCGCCTCATCTCTCTCATGTCTTGTGCCGAAAAGCTGATGGAGACTACGGTGTGAGATCGGCTATCCGAGCTTTTTGGAAAACCAACACGTACTTCCTGACAACATGTTCGGGTTCCGCCCGCCCCGGTCTACACAGGATGTCTTGCTTCAGTTAGACCGCAAAATTCTAAATCCCGTCGATTACCTCCTTATGACAAGGCATTACTCGCCTTCGACAAAAAGGAGCTTTCGACAACATCACACATTACATTATTCTGACGCACCTTTCTCAAACAAACTGTGGACACAACACGTTTCGATACATTAGACAATTCCTCTCTGACAGACAGTCACACATCCGAATACAAAATGAATAACACGGCCCCTACCAATTAGAAATGAGAGGTACCTCATGGCGCGGTCCTCTCACCCCTTCTGTTTGAACTGGATGATGAACCTACAGGCTCAGCTGGAGAGTGTTGAAGGCATACAACACGCACTTTATGCCGATGACATTACCATATGGGCTAAACATGAATCGGTAGGAGACAAAGAAGCCAACCTGCAGTAAGGGGCGCAGATCGTGGATACCTACGCCCGCCCTTGCGGCCTTCAGTGCTCCCCTACGAAATCTGAATTTGTGCACCTTTGCTTCTCGCCAAAGTGCGCTACCAAAATTTAACTGTCCTAGCAAAGCGGACCCATCCCAGAAAACGATGAGATACGAGTACTGGGTCTGTTTATTCACAAGCATCACCGAGTCGATACAACATTGACAAAACTTCGTAAGATGGGGGATTAGGTGGGCCGTATGGTCCACCGGGTTTCTAACAAGCGCGGGGGGTTATTTGCAAAGACGCCTTGCGGCTGGTGCAAACATACGTAACCAGTCGAGTCCTCTACTCGGCTTCTTACCTCTACCTGCGCAAGTTCGACGAAAACGCCCTTCGGGCGATTCCCAGGAAGATATACAAGCGTGCCCTCGGTCTCCCAATAACCACGTCCAACCAGCGCCTTATGGGCCTGGGGATGGTAAACACTTCTGCAGAGCTCCAGGAGGAACACTTTACCAACCAACACATGAGACTTTCAAAGACTCCGTCGAGTGGCCGCCTATTAGGCCGACTACACATCCACCATCCAACAGAGACAGAGGAACACATACGCATTCTATTAGTTTGGAGATACGCCCTGCATGTGCACTATCTGCCCGCCAACATGACACGTCACGACAACAGTGGCAGGCGCCTTGCGCGGGCGGAGGGGCTAGCTCGCCACTATGGTAACAAACATAGCATATTTTACGTGGACACCTCCGGCCCGCACCATGAGGGGTGGCACACAGCTGCAATCGTCCACCAAAATGTCACGGTGAATGGCCTCACATTCAAAGCACAGGACATAATATATGCGGAGGAAGTCGCCATCGCACTAGCTGCCGCAGACCTGGACTCGCTCGTCATCATTACAGACTCGAGACAGGTCTGCCGAAATATTCAACGCGGGTATGTCCCACACCTGGCGTACCACATCTTACAAAACAGCTATTACGTCGTGGCCCCCACGTCCCGGAGGATCATATGGGCTCCAGCTCACATGGGCCTCGAATGCAATGAAATGGCTGACGCCGCCGCCCGCGTGCTCACTCTTCGTGTAACGCCTTCAGACCCTTCGAAAATGGATCTCACCCAATCCGGCCTTAACATTGCGAGGAATTACTCAATTCTACCGATTCGGCCATTCAATCTAAACCATGCAAGGACTTCACAAAGGCAGAGGAGCGTTTACTCCCCCGCCTTTACATGAAAACAGTGCTGTGCCAGGCAGTTTTTAAATATCTCAGTCCTGCCTGTACAGGAAAATGCCCGCACTGTGCGGAGACGTCTTCGGACATCTTCCACATAATGTGGGCATGGCAGTCAACCCCTCGCCTCACCCCAAAACCAAACTCCACACGGAAGAACTGGGAGGCGGCCCTGCTCGGCTGCTCCGACCTGGCGAGCCACAAGGCCATGGTTAACCGAGACCGAGTCGCATTGGACGCCAATAGACTTCTGTAATGAGGAGCCCAACTAGTGTTTGTGAGGGGTGGCTCGCACCAGTGCCACCACCCACATACTCCCTGTATATAGATATAATGAAGTTTTTTTTCTCTCTCTTGTGAGTAAAAAGCACTACGCTTTTGGAACGCCGGCATTGCTACCAGCCTCACCGGATGCTACAACAACAGTGCCTGAAAATGTCTTTCTTTTTTTAAGTTGCACTGGCTGGCCGGTAGGTGCGCTGCCGGCAGCGGTCTGACTGACGCGCGTCTCTGTTACTTTATGTGGTCAATCACGTCCCATAGGAAAGCCGAGAAGTGTCGCCACATAAAGTGTTTGTATCTTACACCATGAGCTAGGTTTAGGACTCTCCATTAAGTCACCGAAAGCCGAAGGTGGTCGAAACTTTTTATAGGAAGCGAAATTGCCTCATCTTAGGTTCCTAACACAATTCGTTATAACTGTCACAGCCAGTTTTATGGGTGTGTGAGGCCGACACACTGGTGTCATTGCGTGCACTTTAGCACTTGACTAGCGTACAAAGCTATTCAGCAGCTGTAGCTAAATTATTGTCTTATCAAGGGAATTGAAAAAAAAGCGGATCACTGTCGAAAACAGTCACGTTTCACTGCGGCTCCAACCATTTTCAGCCCTCTTACCGGGGCATTATAACATTATTGTTGCAAATTGTGTAGAGGACGAGGAGTGACATTATCATCATCGGGGATTAGAGCAGTGCATTAGCAATAAAGAAGAGGTAGACGGGTGGGCTTCACCTTGGGCATGGCGGCTCATCCTTTTCTCAACAATTGGGGCTGTGAAACACGGGAGGAAGGACCTTCGGAGGTGAGATGGAGCGGCCTTTACTAATTTCGACCGCAGTCGCAGCCTCGAGGACTTTCGTGAAGCCGCCATTGGTGGAAGCTGATGTGCGAAGCTAAACCGTTCCCGAAAACCAGATCAAGAAGCATGACACCTCGACATTGCTTGAGACTACGTGCTGTGAAGCGTTAATAACGGACACCACGTTGACTGCGACTTCAACTAGTGATGTGACCGGCTAGTGATTTCTCACGTTTGCGACACTGGACAGGATAATGGAGGCTCTGTTCGCAAGGGGGAATGAAGTGCGCAAGGCCGTCATAGAAGCTATCGCCATCAACATCTCTTAAATATTTTCACCTTTTTGAAGAAGTCCATGTAGCCTCAAGACGGCTCGGGTAAATGTTTCAGAATGGTTGGACAGCCGCTTCATCTCCGTCGACCAGCTTGGTAGTGCAAAATACAAAACGAAGCTCCCTGGGCATATACATTGCCGCCTATCCCCCTGCCACGTGCTTCCAATCTCTCTAAACGACTACCTATACCCTGCAAAGAGCCGTGCATAGAAAAGTATAAGAACCAAAAGGCACCTTCAATGAAAGCATCGCCTCCTCTTTTATCGCCCGGCGCTCGCAAAGAGCGGCTGAGCTGACAGCTTCCACTTGTATTAGGGGCTGAATGTCGCGTCGTTACCATGCGGCAGTGGAACTGTGGTGGTTGTTATCCCAAGCGTAACCACCTCTTTTTCTACTTCAAGTGGACCTTCGGGTCTCTCCTGACATCACTGTACTGCAGGATAATCCTGCCGCCGTGTCTCTTTCGGGTTACGTCACCCCAAACCAAGTAGGTCAGCTTCAGAAGCGTGATCAGCTTGACGAAGCTGATCTGTCGCCAGATCATCTTCGTCTGCCTCATTCCATAACGATTGTCCTCATCTGGCTGACGTTCGTCGTTTGTCAAACCGATCTACCCTTCTCGGCAGTCCATCACGTTTTTATAGCGATAGTATACCTTAGCGGCGTGACCAGGCCTCTCTTTCCCTTCTCAACAACTACAACCCTCGCGCGCATGTCCGTAAAGATGCGTTTCTTCTCGCTGTGCTTCGTGCCGCTGCAGTGAGAGCAGCCAAATCCCCCTTCTCACTTTCGAATACTTCAATGTCAGGCATCCGAATCGGGTTACCGCTAGGCCGATAGCCCCGAAAGGAGGCTGTAGCAGCTCGCTCACCGACATCAACCTTTCTTCTCCCAGACCCTATGCAACCTACGCGCATCAGCAGCTGACCTCTACGTGGTCAGCGCTTCGATGCCCACGACAGAGGACCATACCCAACACGACAGAGGACCTTACTCATTAATTGACTTTGCCTTTATCACCTGTGGGCCGTTCACAGGGGTCACAACAGCCGTTAATATAGGCAACTTCAAAACCGCTGCTTACGCTGCCGCATCGCACACCTCGGTCGTAGGATTGAGCAACACACCACCGTGCTTACCTGCCATTAGTGGTTACAGCTCTGGTCTGGGGTCTCCTATCAGTTCGGCTGCAAGCCATCCTGACATCTTCTCCGTCATCTCCGCGACCCGCCTTTCTGCCTATCCGGCCGCTCAGCAGCAGCTGAAAAGAATGGTGTTTTCACCCCTGGTATTTTCCTACACCGAACAAGGAGGAGGAGGAGGAGGAATAAATACGGAAGGACAGGGAGGTTAGACACCGAACAAGGAGTCATCGGTGCACACTGGTGCCGGCGCGGCAGCGTCCCCTCGTTCAACTACATCTTCAAGATCTACCCGGAGGACCCACCGCCAACTGATCTAATTTTCTCACCCGCCACCGAGAACGATACTGCCCTTCTCTATACAGACGGAGACATCGAGACACGAGTTACGAAAATAGCTAGAAAAGTCACAGAAAAGCACGCTCAAGCAGCCTACGTGGTTCAGGAGCTTAGCCTCCTTCACTACTCCTTAGTTAGATGAAGTTCTCGCTCCCTCACGCAAGGGTGTTACAAAAGTGGTTTTACATTAAGAAAAGTAATTATGCACACTAAGAAACACGACTACCTACAATAGCCTTCATATTTTCTATCGCACCAGTAAAAACATCTTTCAAAATTAAAGAATATTGGTGGACGCACTGACATTTCGCTGTTATCAGTGACGCAAAAAAGTTTCGGTGCGGCCTGGTCCCACTATTACCATATTTTCGAAATAGGACACCCCAAGTGTGCTAAATTTTTGGAGCCCTATATAATGCTGCGTCTTTTATATTCATATCGTAGTTTTAGGGGGTAAAAAAGCACATCTAATATATTATTATTATTATTATTATTATTATTATTATTATTATTATATTATTATTATTTCAAATACTCATTGGTCGTTTGTGGGAGCTCGTCTATAGTCAGTTAAAGAGAATATAGCTTTTGAGTAACTCCTCACAATGTAGAGCGGCGTCATTTGCTTTGTAGAAGGCGCCAATTGTGGGCTATTTAAAGAAATATTGTACAAGTTACAGCCTGTTTGTCCCCACGTATAGACGTGCACTGTTGTTTTGCTTTGAACACCAGCTTCTTGTTCACACCCCCACTACCTCCTGCGTCCCTCCCAGAAAAAATCGCTGAGCGCATCCTCCGCTGCTGTGCAATTGCCCGCGCCAACACGTCTACAATTCAGGCCAGGAGAAAAGTCCATTGTGAAGCAACCCGTAGAGTGCTGTTGTTTCACCCAGGCGACGAAGTGCTCCTTTGAGCACCTGTTAGCACACCTGGGGTCTGTAAAAAACTAGTTCACATATACTGACCTGGTCCTTGCACCATGCCGGAACGAACATCGGCCGTGAATATCGCGTCGTTCGTTCGGCTTCTGACTATGTCGTCGCGATACCGAGACCACTCATGTGGCTAGCCTAAAGCCCTACATTGGGCGCTCGTACCCTCACTAAATGAACGTCTTGCTGACCGCTTTTGCGGAGGGGGGTGGGGTGATTGATTGGTTGGTTGTGTTTCTCAGAGTCCTGGCGCTACCCGCCACGAGAGATGGGCCATGAAACAGACGGTACCGCATTTGTGAGACCGAATTGTTTTACCAGTCGGGCTATTTAGATTGAGATGTTTAAACAAATAACAGATTGGTAAATGATGGATTAAAAATAAAAGAAATAGAGGTATTAAAATACGAGCAAGCTAATATGGTTTGAAATAAAGCGAATTTATGCCTCAGCTTAACATTCTATCCGTTTTGTTGCCTTTAGAAAATCGCATACGGCCTCGCAAACGTTTCTGTGGCTAAATCCTTTTTCAGTTTATCCAAAAAAAAAAGGACCACGGGAAGGGATAAATTTAGAGCCAACCAATGGAGAGGTTGTTCTAACAGTTCCTTTGATTTTTATATAACCTGCATGTTAAGAGGAAATTATGAAGGGATTCACACTTGTTGCAGTGGAGGCATACGGGAAACTGTGCCAGACCAGGCCTGTGTAGATAAAAATCCAGAGGGAGGGGGACACTCGGCATCGTAGCTTCGTAATTAATATCTCCGCCGTTCTAGAGGAGCACCATAGGTTTTTCCATGGGTGCTTAGGATGAGCATCAGATGTTGCCAAGCGACATTTTTTAAAATTATCTGACATCACAAATTTTTCAAAGCGTGCCACGGCGATAAATGCTAGCGTCGACAATACAGAAAATATGAAATATTTGTGTGAGGCCAATGCGAGTGCATCTGCATATTCATTGAGGGTTAAACCTTTACGCCCTGGTATCCACACCAAGCGAAATGAGTCGTAAATGTCTTGGGGCAAGGTCGTAAAATACTGTTATTGCATTGGACATATTAGGCGCAGGTAATGAACTACACGCATACAGGCAGTCTTAACGAACGATAGCATCTGTTATTGATTGAGGTAATTTCCGTAATGCTAAAAGAATTGCAAGTAATTCCGGTTGATAAATAGGTGTAAAATCTGGTAAACGAATTGAAAAAGACTAATCCAACAAGATGCAATTACAGCTCCTGGCTTTTCTTCGCAAAACGAAGCATCAGCTGCTATTACAAACTTTATTTCTGATCTTGCCAGGTAGTCTTTTAAAATGACATTAAGGTATCTACAGGAATTATTTTTTGCAATTATTAGGAAATATAGTGCCAAATTCTATTTTCAGTGTTTGAATAGGTGTTCTTAGTATCAGTACCTCACGAAGGTTAACTTGAAATGTTTTCAAGAGCTTGTACGACCATGACATGTGGGCTCCTTAATTTAGACCTCCGTGGGTAAAAAAATGACGTCAGCTCATTAATGAAAACTTATTGCGACCCCCTATGTGGGGATGCATAATTTTTAGGAAGGAACGAACTGCTAGTATGTGGAACCTAGCACGAAGAGAAGGCAGGTGTGCTTCCTTACATAAAATAATAATTGCGACAAATTTAGGCAGCCCAAGACATAATCGTAAAGGTTTGTGTTCTAGAAGTACCAGTGGTCTAACTTCGTAGGCGTGTGCTCCGAAAAACAAGACACAGCAAAACTCCAATATTGGGCGAACATACCTTCAATTTGTCATGACCAGTACATCTCGACGGGAACCAGAACGTTTATTGCCGAGTCTACGAACCACCCCAAGCGCCCGTGCTCCTTTAGCTGCCATATATTCTATATGCAGACTCTAATTTAGGTTTTCAGTATGTCACTCCTGAGTATTTATTCGATTTGACCTGCGAGATAAAGTCCTGTCTGTAAAGTACGGAAATCTGCACTGGAAGAAGCTAACGTGCACGATTGCACTATGAACTACGATTGCAGATTTCCTGATGTTTAACGATATATTAATGCCGTCTAACCATGTGTCCAGAGCGTTCATATAAAACTGTAGCATCTGATATAGTATATCTGCAGCTGTAGCAAAAATGTGTTGTCGTATATATACACCTTTACATTATGTTGTATCGGAGTTGTGCAGAATAATATATTAAATAATATTGGTGACAATACCGAACCTTTGGGGAGACCTCTAGTTTGTTTATACTTTGAAGACGACACGCCAGATTAAGAGCAATAAAATTATCTTCTAGAAAGGAGCGAACCCATGCCACGAAGTAATTTGGTTAACCAACGTGTGTTAGTGCATTTATCAGTTTACTGTGTTCCACACTGTCATAAGCTTTTGCAATATCTAAAGTTACTAAAGCGGCAACCTGTTTCTTAAAACGAGCTAGTTGTATGCTGCTTTCCAAATAAACATGGGCACACCAAATGAAGCAGCCACGCCTGAATCCAATAGGCATGGTCTTAAAATTGTGTTTTCGTCAACCCAGTTATCTATCCTATTGTGCAGAATTCTTTCAATTAGTTTTTGCAGAGTAGATGTAAGCGAAATACGCCTAATGTTATGGAATGTAAACCCAGCTCCATGTTCCTATAAATAAAGGAATCATTTTCGCGATTCTCCACTCAAGCGGAATCCACGAATGTCTAATGGAGTGGTTGACTATTGGAAGTAAATTCTGAGGTGAATTTTTATGAATTATTTTTATAACCTATACAGTTATTCAATCAGGATCTGGAGTTGAATTGGGCAATATTTTCACTACTTGTGCTATTTCTGACGCTGTAACCTTTTCAGAATCATAGTTTCAACAGAACATGGCGAGTGGTAAAAGTAAGCAGCCGTGAAGCGGCTTTCCAGCCCTTGAGCAATATTTTGCAGACAAGTAGGCTACTCACCTAACATTGAGACTATCGATAAATTGAGCTGAAAAGGGATTTCCTGGGGTTAGGCCTTGAAAGAAACTCGGAACGTTGGCTATCACAGTTATCCTTAGCAGCGGCAAATGTTCGCTTAAAAACTGCAGCCGCGAATTATTAATCGATCCAGTTTTTAGGGCACAGAACATAGAGTAGTTCTTGCCACGCCGCTTTTCTTAGCCTGTAATTACGTGAACAATCAGAGTTCCGCTAATGATTGAAAGGACGTTGTTTCGAGACCTGAACCGTAAATTTATCTTTATTTAAAGATTGCGTTATAACATCATTGAAGTTGATAACATTCCGCTCCCTATTTTCCTCGGTTCGTTTTGACAAAGTCACACGTAGTGTCTGTTTAAATGTACTGAAATTGATGTGAGAAGTGGCCTGCCTGATTACTGAAGTCACGGGACATACAAGCTGAAACAATATAGGAAAATGGTCGCTATTTGTACCCGAGTTCAAAGTAGACCATGTAGAAATACAGAAGCTCGGATTGCAGAAAGACAGATCAATCGCTGAAAAAGACTGATTGAACACAAACGTGAGGGTTCGCTGGTTAAATTATTCGCATGTTTAATATTTTTAGCAAGGAGATCCCACAAACGCTTTCCACTCATATCTGTTTTGAATCCCCACGAAGTGTGATGAGAATTAAAGTCTCCTATCATTAATATGTCTTTTCTTCAAGACATAATTACGGTATCTAAAACACTAGAATTTTGAACACCTGAGGGAAAATACGTGTTGACTAACGAAAAAGGAAGGTATTCCGGTAGAGAGATATCTAACGTTAAAATTTCACTTTCTAAATTCATTATTTGACCTGTAACTTTTACCCGATGCGCAGTTTTTGAAGAAATGAAAACTGCTAAACCACCACCTCGAGAGAGGCGGTCCAAGCGAAATGTTTGGTAGTTTGTAAAATCAAAGATTTTCTATTCAGAGAGCCAAGTTTCTTGCAACACTATAACATGTGAGGAATGCTAAATACAAAGGCAAAATAAATCAGTTGCGGAAAAAAATGTCCAGCAATTACACTGCCAAATTGTTACTCCATCTATTTTGAGAATATATCGGCAGCATTCACTGCCTTCTGCAATAAGCTATCTTTCAAAAAATCCTGCTTTGATGCCCTTTTCTTTTGATATTTTTTAAATTTTCCCTTTAGGACTCACTGGAGATTCATGTTTTCGTGGCAACGACCGCCGTTTTATTTTTTTAAGTTGAATTCCATTTGTGAGTTCTGCGAACCTGAATCAGAGCTCCAATCCAAATCTTCAACGGGGATTATTTTACAGTCGCTGTCCGATGAACCAGCTCTTGGTATATATAACTCTTTAACAGGTGTTGTTATCGTGTAGCTGGGTTTAGAAGGCCCTGTTTCTAGAGATTCTGTATCCACCTCTTTAGCTGAAGAAACCATTGAGGCTGCATCTAGATGATTAACATTCATGAGAACTTGAGTGATTTGTGCATTTAATATTTCAGCAAATGACTCTGTCAGCATCATAAAAAGGTTTTCCAATAGCTTTGCCATTGTTTTCTCAATGGTGGAGGCTATCACTTCTGAGATTGACGAGTCCGTGACATGGTTATTACGGATCGAAGTAACTGCGTACCCACGAGAGTGCTCTGTGATGGCACTTCGAGCTTCGCGTCTTGAACAACGTTTTTGCTTAATTATTTCTATATTTGAATCTCCTGAGCTCTCGCAGGGCGTGTACCGTCATCAGATGGGCGAGGGCCACTGCAGAGACAGCAAGACCTTTCCTGAGTTGTGCATTCTTCCGAGTTGCGTTTTCTTGCACACATTCGACACCGCTCTACTGATCGGCAACCCTTTATGCTATGCCCAAAACGCCAGCATCTATGACACTGCAGTGGACGATGAGATAGCGCTTCGAACCGATATATCAGTGGCCACGCTTTGAACTCTGTTGATGAAATAGTACCAGCAAAACTAACTGTCACCGACACTGTCGGGATCTTTTTCTGACTGCGCTACGTGAACAGCGAAAGACTGCTACCGTGCCTGCTACAGAAAAGATCTCTAGAATTTCGGGCGGACATAGGCTCAAGTCAACCCCACGAACTAAACCTTTCACACAGGCCAAGTGAGGAGGAACAAAGGAGCTTACAGGGAGAGAGGCACACGATGTGCCTTTTAGCAGATCTGATACGCAGGCCTGATCTGGGGAACAGCACAGAATACCTCCACGACCAAACTGTCGCACCTCGGTGATGAGTTGGAAGTGTTCGGTCACCTTCCGTAGCTCTTCCTGGATGATTTTTGGATTTTTTATGTGAAAAGAAGCCCCATTTGTTGAGAGGAACGCTTCTGAGACCACTGCGCAACAAAAGATCAATGGGTAAGCTATCATTAGTGAGGGATGCCGAACAGGCAGAGTTTGTTTGACCGGGAGACGCGACAGATATCAGTCAGCTGAGCTGTTTGTACCATTTGTTTGTACTTGTACTTGCGCAATGATGCCAACAGAAACATGAGTATTAGCAGCACCAGAAGCGATAAGCTGGTATGAAGCACTGGAGCTCGCGAGGGTGGTAGCTCTGGACACTGCTACATAAATGAACTTCATCTCGAGGCAATAACTACAATTGATGTTCATCTGACGTGACGGCTGTATCGTAGGATATATAAATAAATGAATAAATAAATAAATAATATATATATATATATATATATATATATATATATATATATATATATATATATATATATATATATATATATATATATATATATATATATATATATATATATAGTCAAGTAGATTCTCCGTGAGCGGTCACAACGTGGTTTATTTTGACGTTTTGGCCTAGAGTCTGGCCTTCATCAGGATTGAAGGTACAGTTTGTTGGTGCTCAACATTAACAAACTTAAATCAGAGGGAGAGAGAGAGAGAAAGAGAAAAAAAACGAAATAAAAAAAAGAAAAAGACAAAAAAAAGAAAAAAAAGAGTATATAATGTGGACTCCCCCGGGCGGCCCTCTTTCACTCCTTCTTCCTCTTCCCCTTTATCTCTCTCCCTTTTCTACTTTTAACCTTTAGGATGTCTGCGGTCTGTGTATCCTTTCTTTCACTATAAAAAAATTTATGCAATATTGCATGGATTTCTTACAGCTTAGCCAGCCAGTCTGAGAACTGGCTAGCCTCCCTGTCTTTCCTCCTTTCTCTCTCCTCTTCCTTGACTGCATGTTACTCATAGTGCTTTTCTTTCGAAGTAGGTAAAAGCATTCTAACGTTGAGCATGTACGTCGCGGGTGGTTGGAGTGCATGAAAATTAAACGCGAAAAACTTTCAAGCTGCTAAAGAATAGACAGGCGCTGCCTTTAAGACTGTATGCTATATTACTGACGGTTTGGGGTAATAAATAAAAAAAACACTGGTAAATAGACGTAAAAGATGACGGTGGCCTTCAGACGGGAGTCAGCTATACGTATTAGTAATTACACCAATGGTATGCCTAACAAAGTAAAATAAAAGCGGGAGACTAAGGAGCGAATTCTTTCTAGTACTAGAAAGCGGCGAATGGGAAAAAAATTTGTGAAAGGCAATGTCGTGTTCGCATCACTCACCACAAAGCGTCAGCTTGAATTCCCAGACTCTCATGACTCTTCACACAGGCGCGCGCAACTCGTCAGTTTACAGGAAACATCAAAGTAGGGGTGTGACACTCTATGAACTGAGTGTGAGCTCTGACATTGCGGACACTGAAACCGAGAATGTCAATATCGAGCGTGACGGGAAGAATTTAGGAGAGAACAAATGCGTGAGAAGGAGGGTCATTCAACGCACTGATTCGGCGTAAACTCGCAATGTTAGAAGTTCGAAACCACGCAGGGTGCTTTTTTTAAATCTGAAAATTAGATTTTCAGACAACTAGGAAAAAAAACGTGAGGCGAGCTACGAGCCAGGTGAAGTTGGGAGCTTATAGGCGGTCAGGTGGTTTTCTACATTGCTAATTAAGTGCAACAGACCATCTACTTAGAGATAGCACAGCAGCCAAGCATGCCATGACAAATTGTGGTTCGAATAGAGATGTCGAACCATTCCCAATTTTATATCTACCCTAAAGCTTGAGGAAGGAGTATTTAAAAAAAAGAAAAAAAAGAGGTCTGGGTACGGACAGGCCACCATCGCAATCTGAACATGGCTACCTTCAACGCTAGAACGCTATCTAGCGAGGCAAGTCTAGGTGTGCTATTCGAGTAATTAGAGGGTGTAAAATGGGATGTAATAGGGCTCAGCGAAGTTAGGAGAACACGTGAGGCTTATGCAGTGCTGAAGAATGGACATATTCTATGCTATCATGAATTAGTTGACAGAAAAAAACTTGTAGTGTGGTTTCTGATACACAATAATATCGCTGGCAACATAGAATACTATAGCATCAGTGAGAGAATGGCAAGTATCATAATGAAGTTTAAACAAAAGGTACAAGATGAAGGTGGTACAGGCCTATGCGAGTACATCGAGCCATGATAATTATTTGGTTGAACGCTTTTATGAAGACGCAGAGTCAGCCATTAATTAAGTAAAGATGCAGTATACTATACTGATGGGCGACTCTAATGTTAAAGTAGGCAAGAAACAAGTCGGAGACCATGCAGTGGGGGATGCCATCGGCTCTAGAAATGCCTGAGGGGAGTTATTAGTAGAGTTCGCAGAACGCAATAATTTATAGATTATGAATACCTTCTTCAGGAAACGGGCCAACCGTAAATAGACGTGGCGAAGTGCTTATGGCGAAACTAAAAATGAAATTGACTTTTTTCGGTGTGCACACTCATACATTGTACAGGATGTAGAAGTAGTTGGCAAGATTAAATGCAGTTACCACGGAATGGTAAGAGCTCGTATACACCTACATTTAAAAAAATGCAATGAAAAACGGATACGCAAAAAGCCAAATAATGAACTGGCGGTGAGAGGAAAAAATACAGTAATTCAGAGTTTTGCTTCAGAATTGATCTGAGGAGCTAAATGAGATAACCGACGTTAGCGTTGACACAATGAACGATAATATTACTAGTACCATCAAATAGTTAAACACTAGGCATAAAGCAGCGAACATCAAGAGGCATAACATGGAAAGAATTGAACAGGATGTAAAAAGCGGCAAAAGCCTAAAATCTGTGAAGGCAGACCTGCGCACAGGCAAAAATCGGATGTATGCATTGAGAAACAAGGAAGGCATTGTCATAACCAATATGAATGGGATAGTCGAGATGGCGGAGGAGCCCTACAGAGAGCTGTACAGAAGTCAAAACAATTAGGATGGTATTGGGAGAAACAGTGATAGTCCAAGAGATTGACATCGTATCTGTAACGAAAGGGGAAGTAAGGAAAGCCCTAAAAGGAATGCAGAAAGACAGAGCCGCTTGTGAGGATAAAGTAACAACGGACCTCCTGAAAGATGGCGCAGAAACTGTGTTAAAAAATTAGCCACTTTATATACAAAGTTGCTCTTGATGCGAAGGGTACCAAAATCTTGGAAGAACGCCAACATCATCTCAATACATGAGAAAAGAGACATAAAGGACCTAAAATTTACAGGCTGATCAGCTTACTCTTCGTTGTCTACAAACTATTTACAAAAACACTAGCTAACAGAATGAAAACGACATTGGTGTTCAATCAGCCAAAGGACTAAGCAGGATTTCGTACCTGCTACTCCACAATAGACCACATTCATACTGTCAATCAGGCAATAGAGAAATGCGCTGAATACAACCAACCCCTACACATAGCTTTTATAGATTACAAAAAGGCGTTTAACTCAGTCGAGACATCAGCAGTAATGCAGGCACTACAGGATCAGGGCACCGAAGAACCCTACATAAACATACTGGAAGAAGTCTACAAAAGATCCACAGCCACCATAGTTCTCCATAAAAAAAGTGGAAGAATCCCAATAAAGAAGGGTGTAAGGCAGGAAAACACAATCTCTCCAATGCTATTCACCGCGTTTTTACAGGAGGTATTCAGGACCCCAGATTGGGAAAAGATAGGGATAAGTTAATGAAGAGTACCTTAATAACCTGTGATTTGCTGATGACATTGCCTTGATGAGTAACTGAGGGGACGAATTGCAGTTCATGATTATTCAACTGGACACGGAAAGCAGAATAGTAGGTGTGAAAGTTAATATGCACAATACTAAAGTGATGTGCAATAATCTCGGCAGAAAACAGAACTTTGGGATAGGTGGAGAGGCGTTAGAAGCTGTAAAGGAATGTGTCTGCTTAGGACTGGTAATAACCATGGAGCCGAACCACGAGACCGAAGTAACTAGAAGAATAAGAATGTGGTGGAGCACATTTGGCAAGCACTCTCAAATCATGACTTGTAGATTGCCACTATCTCTCAGCAAAAATGTATATAACGGTTGCATCTTGCCAGTACTTACCTACAAAGCAGAAACCTGGAAGCTTGCAAGGAGAGTTCAGCCTAAATTTAGGATGACGCAGTGTGCGATGGAAAAGAAAATGATAGGTGTAACCTTAAGAGACAAAAATAGAGCCGAGTGTGTCAGGGAACAAACCGGTGTTAAGGATATCATAGCTGAAATCAAGAAAAAGAAATGGACATGGGCCCGACACGTAGCACGTAAGCAAAGTAACCGGTGGTTGTTAAGGGTAACTCACTGGATTCCCAGAGAAAGCAAACGCATGAAGGGGAGACAAAGAGTTAGGTGGGCAGATGAGATTACAAAGCTTGCGGGCAAAACGTGGCAATTGATTGGCGGATCTTGGGAGAGGCCTTTGCCCTGCAGTGATCGTAGTCAGGCTGATGATGATGATGATGATGTGGTAAAAGCATTGGAAATGACCTGTGGCAGACACCAGCTTGCCACGCCGATGACCTTGGTTCAATTCCAATTTCAATCGCGAAAGGTTTTCTTCTTTAATTTAGTCGCATCTTTCTCAATTTATTGGTCACAGAAAAAAAATGATGTCTCACCCACAAGCAACGAGGGCAACATGAACATCGGAGTCGGGATTTTTGTGAAACAAGCTTTTTAACGACATCGCATTAAAATACATTAGAAAAGCACGTTAATTCCCCATCAACTGGCTATCCTTTGCTGCCTAGGGCAGTGCCTGGTTACGCATCAAGGAAACGTGACAGTGGCTAAAATGTGGCTGTTTCGGCATGTTTACAAAAGGTGGACTGCAATTTAAGATGAATTGAAGTAAGAGCTGGAGGGAACGTCATTTTTTCTACACGGTTGAAACTGTTTTGGTTATGGGTTAAAGTAAAAAAAGAGACCTCGCAGATGCCTAATGGCTCTAAAGACACACAGGGGCTGTTTCTGTTGTGCATGGAAAATGCGATTTATTGCGTTACATTATCGTTCGGGAAAATATACTTTGGCCAAATGCCTCGAATATTTAATGCGAAGTATTTCTTAGAGAGCATCTATCAAGATATCAGACGCCTACCCTTGGACTCTGGGGATCGGCCCGTTAACATGATGCAGACCAAAAATGGCGGGGGAAGTTTAGACTGTTTGAAAAATATGACTGTCTGGTGATGTAATGGGAAACATGAACATCCTATCGCATACATTGTCAAACACTCTCCTTAAAACAGTCACCCATACCCGTATACTGTGATATAGGCCATGATATGCGAATATGCACCACGGGTGAATAATGGTATACATCTACTCAGGAAGGGTGAGTATATACATTGGTAACTGAAATGCGTGAGCGTCAAGAAAAACTGACATCGTTAGCGCTGTTCCTACAAATGCAAAGAATAAAAAGTCAGGCTCGCAGCACAAAATAAACCTGAGTGAGCATTCTGCGTGGCAGTCAGGTATTCTACCTCAGAGTGACGCCTGGTCTTGAAGCTACTTGGCAAGAAGACCCCATGCAGGCATAATGTAGGCCGACGTTATTTGTGGCTGCAGTACTGGATATCTAACTTTATAACAAGTCGATAAAGCCTGGATATGACCAACGTTGGGACTGGTGTGATGTACGCTTAACCTCAATTGTGTTTTCATTGTAGACTCCGCTTTCAGAACGGTCTAATAAATATTACATTTTTATTCCTTTTATTCAGGGAGCTATGTTTGCTTCACCCCAGAGGAGAATGCTGACCAATGTTGCTTACGATATTCACATCACGGCACTGTAAAGCGCACTTCATTTCTATAATGGAGACGTCAAGGCTCTGAGTGAGCGACGACTACGTGTCCGACCCTAAGTTACCATTTGAACACTAGTGTAGTCGAAGTACCTGGTAAGCTCACGACGTACACACAACAAATACACTTCTGAAAGCACGTCGATTCACGTCGTAAAGCGTGGCTCAAAGACGAAAACATGCACAATGGACTGCTAATGGCTGACTTGTTCGCATGAAACTGATCCCCACAATGCTTTGGATCTGGCGAATGTTTCCTTACGAAAAGATGCTAATTACGTCAGCAAACTGACTACGGCCAGTCATCTAGTCACATACACTGAACACACTGTGACTCTGAGACCATGTCAGAGAGGACATGAAGGTTGCCGAAAATTTGTACAATATGTCAAGGGTTGTTCGAAATGATTCCAATCACTTGTCTTGTATATGATCTGTTTCATTTACAAAAAAATAGATTAGATAACTACCCGGCCAGGTTACTGGTGGTGGGTGAGGCTGTGAAAGAATTCGTGGTGCGATGGTAATACCGACAGTCGTTTCACTTCCTCTTCTATTTCAGTTCAGACGCTCTGGTGTTGAGAAATAAGCACCACTCGTCGGAAGTGGTGCGTGCTTGTTTACACGTCTTCATGTATTGGTATTTTTGTTTTATACCTTGAACAAAAACAGAACAGTGCCTATTATTCTTTCCAGTCAGTCCTTATACTTGCTACGTATGTGACTCTCTGTAAGGAGACGCGTTTACATGATTTTGTGTCCTACGACTCTTTGGCGAGAGTTTACTGATCTCCAAGAAAAATTCAATTGTTAATTTAAAGAATCTTATAACATATCCAGTCGTGAGTCACACACACAGAATAAAAGAGTAATATTACTTTTTTTTCAGTGTGTGTACTTTCTTCTCGCACTAATATTTCAACGCAGCCTACTGTCTCGTGTCAGTTTTACTAGCAACCTTGACACAGCGCAGATAAATTAATAATAATAGTTACAATTGCAGTAACAACAAACACTACTACTACTATAGTGCACTACTATAGTGTACAGTACTACTACTACTACTACTACTATTACTACTACTACTACTACTACTACTACTGCTACTACTACTACTACTACTACTACTACTACTACTACTACTACTACTACTATGCCCCGCAGCAGTGGTCTAGTAGCTAAGGTACTCAGCTGCTGACCCGCAGGTCGCGGGATCAAATCCCGGCTGCGGCGGCTGCATTTCTGATGGAGGTGGAAATGTTGTAGGCCCGTGTGCTCAGATTTGGGTGCACGTCAAAGAACCCCAGGTGGTCGAAATTTCCTGAGCCCTCCACTACGGGGTCTCTCATAATTATATGGGGGTTTTGGGACGTTAAACCCCATATATCAATCAGTAATACTGCTACTAATATTATAAATATTAATTACTAGGGTTTTACATCCCAAAACTATGTTATGACTGAGGGACGCCGTTGGGGAAGGCTCAATAAATTTTTACGATCTGTTGGCTTTTGAAGTGCGCCCTAGTCTATGCACATGCTCCTCAAGCATTTAACCTTCATCGAAACGTTTCCGCCAGGATGGGATTTGATCCCACGATCTCTGGTTGACTGAGTGCTGAACACGCAAAAATACAATAAAAATAAAACCAGTAGTCTTAGAATAGACGAAGCCAATAAACTGAGGCTATAGCCTAAAAGATATTAACAAGGCTCAACTGTTTACTGATATTGAGTTGTTAATGGCGACCGTGATTTCGTGAAAAGATGACATAACTAAACAGGAAAGATCATAATAATAAATATCATGTTAATCAGTACGGACGTCGTGAGGAATACTCAATTAGATGCCGGGGTGTGTAAGAGATGATCTTTTTGGTACGGGGAAAAAAGATCTGTCATGCTTGACACTCTGCAGCGTGTTGTGACGTTTCCTGTGAGTCCGTCTCGGTCGACAAAGCCGTGAAATATCACTTGGGGGCTGTGTGAAGTCTGCTTATAAAAAATTATTGAAAATGTCAGGCATGTAGCTAATTTTTTCCTCCTCGACTAGCTTCTACACTAGCTAAGGAGGGAAGATGTTTCAGGTTCGGAATGGGTCCCTTCGATGACTCGAGTGCACGGTGGCAGCGGGAAGGAAGAGCCATAGTAAGGGGAAGAGACGCTTTATTTCAGCCTAAGGCTACTGCCCGAGTCCAAGCCCGAATCTCTGTTCTGTCATTTCAGATTCAAACATCCTCTTTTCAACCCTTGGTTGAACAAAGGGTCTTCACACAAGCCAATCACACGCCAGGGCTTGCATCATCACAACCAATCGCACAAACACTTTCATAACAGGCACTACATTCAAAAATATCACGTTATTAAGTACAACACGAGATGGGATAGGTTCTCCGCGTTTCACGCTCTCTTTCAAGCTAGGCCGTGTATCGGCCGACCTCCGTCGGTAGCCGTTCACACGCTCGGGCTCCATCAACTTTTTCATTAACCTCGCTTCGTAGAAGCTTCCGTAAGCGTGGAGATTACACCGTCTGGCCCTGTGCGCTGACCAGGTGTGCATGCGACAGTGAGGCGCCCCGACATCCTAACAACAGCGGGGTAGGTTATGCTCGTCTAGCTGCCGCCTCTATGTCTCGGTCAGCCAAGTGGTCGCGTCCCCGCGTCATTCTCAATGGCACGCGTGCATGCCAACAATGGCTTAAACTCAGACGGTGGTGCCTGACCTGCCTCTTGCCAGACACTCTTCCGAGCAAGCCTTCCCCTTTTAGTCCCAAACGAGGGCGACCTTGACGGCTCCGCTCGTGAACCGTGTGAACGAAGGAGTCTCCTTTATTTCCCGTGCGAAGGTCTCCAGCGTTCGTCTTTGCGGAACCAATCAGCTTCGTTAGTTGACGGGTCGGGAACTGGTTCCGCGCTCTGCATCAGCCGCATGAATTGCGCTACACACAACTAGCCGCTAAATGTTACCTCATACTAACTCATGTAATGAAGGCAGGAACGAGAAAAAAAAGATGGATATATATTTGCTACTCCTTTAAATCCCCACAAAAAAAATCAACCACCTGAACACTTTGCCAGATCTTGACGCCTATATGTGCGCGATCAGGCCTAGCAGGCACGTTGTCCACACACCGTGAAGTGACGGGCTTTAATGCCTGATTTTACGAATTGTAGAAGGTTCAGATGGTGTATTTTATGATCAATTTTGTAAAATGCATAAGCGGAGCTTATCTGTAGAACCTTTAAGAAAAGTAGGATAGTGGGTCCCGTCCTCCTTCCTCAAGTTACCAATACAAGACATCAATTTTTTCAATGCCGTGTTATCTGCACAAAAACACAAACAAATGAGACGATATAAAGCGCCTTTTGAGCAAGACTACTACGCCTATTAACAACTACGCCTATTACTACCAAAAACTACTAGCACGCCAAAAGAGAGCTTTGCGGTGCATTCATGGCATACCCAAAGATTTTTCCACAATGCCGTTGTGTCGTAGTCACGATTTGCTTAAACCAAAACAAGTATACTTTTCAGGCTGTTGCAGTATATTAAAAGCAACCGACTACACACTCAAAGCTGTACTTTGTCCAATGATGCATAGAACTTTCGAAAACAAGTCCACGGGATTCCTAGAACGCGCAAAAACAATGGCAAAGCAAAATTAACTTGTCAGGTAACTGTGGTTATTAATAAAATGTCTACGAGTGTTGATTTTCATGTTGCATGGAAGTTACTCAGAAAGCAAAGAAGTATTTATTCAAATCTGATTTCTGCATTGTATAAGTTTGTACTCTGTATCAATTTGTGTGTTTTATAACAATCTTGTCTACGCTGCACGCTTAACAACAGTACTGTGTTATACTGGCAAATGCAGCTAACTTTGAAATTAGGTGCTTTCGTTTATTGATGTCATGCTATACAAGAGAACCGAGGCCTTTCTCAGGCCCTCCAGCCTTTAGGCCCGTTTGCCCCCTTTGTGTGAAAGTAAAATAAACTTCACTTCTCGTCAAATCGAGTTAATCATGTTTCGGTAACGTATGTTTCATAACGGTACCGAATGATTACGTCACTTGCGTGTACGATTACTGAAGTTCAGAGTTTGCAGACCCACATTCCATATATGTTTATTTCTTGTTTCGTTTTTTCTTGTTTACTAAAGGTAAAAGATTCTGTAAAGAACACAGCGCAGCATATGAAATTATAGAGGCGGAAATGGTGTAGGCCCGTGTGTTCAGATTTGGGTGCACGTTAAAGAACCCCAGGTGGTCGAAATTTCCAGAGCCCTCCACTACGGCGTGTCTTATAATCATGTGGTGTTTTTGGGACGATAAACCCAACAAATCAATAGCATACGAAATTTCATGTTCTGATGAGAGCCTTTCGGCATGAAAGCATGAGCGGGCGGGTTATAGAATAACCCACACGCTCATGCTTGTTAACTCATAGCAACAAAATTTATGGGTCGACAAGACAGATTACATCTGTCTGCTTGAAGCTTGTGTTAAAGCCTATCCCGAAGTCTGCGGGCTCACTTCATTCAACTTACCGTATTGGCTTTTTTTTTTTTGTCGCCAGCAGTCTGCTAGCGTCAGCAATTGCGGGGTAATGTTGGATAGCGTAGGATAAAATTTTCAAAGAAAAGAAAATTATCGCGGAGGCTAGTGTTGGTGTTGTTAAAGTGTTTCTATACGATTATGGCGTGGATAAATGCTCGCCTGTTATAATTGATGGTAAACGTCTTGTTTCGCCGCTATAGCACCAAGATTGTCTTCACAAAGTCGCCTACTACTGATGAAGTTGTCTACCAGTCTGAAGGCGAAAACCTGGTCAAACGCCAACCACGGTAATCAAATAAAACGACGCTGCCAGGAGGTGCGTCATAGCACGTGTTGCCGAATTCTCTCGCGCGAATCGGTGAGCAGTAAATTACGTTGTGAGGCTCACAAAAGATACATTTCCGCTACAATACACTTGGAGCCTATGCAGATTGTTTTTTTTTGTCGTCGAAGAATGTGACGTTTCCGATGATGTGAGATTGGTAGTTTTCGATGTTGTGCGGTTTGGCCGAGATATATCGAATGCAGCCAAACTAGTTCATAATGACTGGCAAATTTTAATGCACCTGGGTCATTCTGTTATTTTTCTTTTTTTTTTCAAATGAGACGGACATGTGATAAAAAAAGGGCCAATATGTCCCTCGTCCAGCGATGCATGCACCTCCAAGATGACAAACAAAACAATTGATTTTTTTTTCTGTCACAGTTCAAAAAAGATTGCGGCAACGGAACGCAATCCGTGCGTCAGATAACTGGAGCTGAACAGCTGGTATTGCCAGATCATGCACATTTTAATTTCCGCGTAAAATGACGTGCTCATTTGCCACACGTAAAAATAAAGAAAATAAAAAAAAGTACTTTACGAGAAACCCAGTAGTGTCCGTTTGGTACTCCATGCAGCAGTTAGTCCCGTCATTTTAATTGTCAAAACGCTGGTGGTGAACTATGTCGCGAAGATAGGTGAAAACCTGCTTCAAGTTAGGAGTGAGTGTACGCTAGCGTTGAAACGAGATCGTCGCAAAGGTAAGGAGGCCACAAATGGGTATTTTATTCAGCAATTCACTTATTAATACTGTCAGCCCCGTCTAGGGCAACTACAGGAGTGGAAGGGACGTCGTAAACATAATGTCAATGTACGTGCAGAAAGAATGAAAAAAGAATAGTTGAAAAAATATAGTGTAATTGGGTATATCACACTCTTGGTGATATAAAACTTATCTTTTAACATCAGAGTACTAGCACCTTTATACAACAAATATATGAGACACTTGGAAACAGTTACAGAAGGTGGAACAATAGTTAAAGAAATAAAAACCTTATAGATGCAGTAAGCACATGTATGCGAGAGAAATAAGGTTTGTTGAATAAGGTCATACTTTCAGGTAGTCGTTAATTGTGTCCAAAAAAGTGGCTAAGGTAGGCGAGGTTACATTGTATGACTGGTCAGTTGTTTCGGTAGTAACATTGCGCATTAGGTAGAGATGTTGAGTTTCAGAAACTACGCGCACAATGTGTTTCGTTACCAGCTGGAACAAATGGATGAATGCTTTTTGTATAGTCTTCATGAGTCTGTGGAGCTGCTAATTATGGCGTTTCCTTATTAACAAATTGAAGACGCACCTACAAATGCAGCGCGTGGTTACGATGATTGGCCAGTGTATCGGAAATCGCACGCTTCTAAGTTTCAATACAGAAATTTTAGCACGCTGCCGGCCCAGTCCTTTCAATCACTCTCGGTGCAGCGCTAAAAATTAAAAAGATGACGCGAAGAACCTAATCACTTTGAACGCTTATTAAAAAGGAGATATGACGCACAGTGTGGGACCTAACTTGCGCGTGATATAAGAGCACGATCAGTAACAACAGAATTTACATTGATCGGACACTATTGGGCCGCTTTCGTAGAAATCTGCCTTCATTGTAGAGACGAAGCTCCTTAAGGTGTGGGTCGTGGTTCGTCGTGGTTCGTGACCTCCTAGCTCCATGACTCACTCAGCAGGTGTGAACGGGTGGACAGGCAGGCAGGATGGCAGGCAGGCAGGCAGGCAGACGAACGTACGGATGGATGGATGCACGGCTGCACGGATGGACGGACAAACGGACGCACTGATGGACGGTCGGATGGAAGCAAGAACGAACAGACGGACGGAAGCACAGATGGACGGATGGACAAAAGCATGGATGCACGAACAGACGGACGGACGCTTCACCATACTCATCATCATTCACTCCGTGAAGATGCTGTGATTTTTTCTCCGTTTGACGCTTTCTTGTGGTCAGCCTGTATCTCTGACAATGTCATAAAGAAGATAGCGGACCCCTGTTTAGGCGATGCGGGGATTGGGCACTATCTATCTATCTATCTATCTATCTATCTATCTATCTATCTATCTATCTATCTATCTATCTATCTATCTATCTATCTATCTATCTATCTATCTATCTATCTATCTATCTATCTATCTATCTATCTATCTATCTATCTATCTATCTATCTATCTATCTATCTATCTATCTATCTATCTATCTATCTATCTATCTATCTATCTATCTATCTATCTATCTATCTATCTATCTATCTATCTATCTATCTATCTATCTATCTATCTATCTATCTATCTATCTATCTATCTATCTATCTATCTATCTATCTATCTATCTATCTATCTATCTATCTATCTATCTATCTATCTATCTATCTATCTATCTATCTATCTATCTATCTATCTATCAAGCCGCCTACGTCTGGATGCTTTCCTGATGACCTCGGTAACTTGGGGTAGACCAAAATTAGAATGAGTAGGCAACGGTGTTTGACGATTATGACTGTGTTGTCTGGACTAGCATAATGTGAAAATGCCGTTGCGTGCGACACCAAACCCTTTCCTCCAGACACGCGTGGCAAATACCCATACACAATGGGCGCTGTTTGCGGGTATGTGCCTGATGTGTTTGTCAGTTTGTATACCGAGTAACAGTGAGAACAAACTTGCGGGAGCGATAAAAAAAAGAGACCTCGTCAGCTTTGACCCGATTAAAGCAGAGCTAGAGTGCAGAGAGAAATAAACTTTATTTTGACCCGACCAGCTAGCGACGAATAAAGCAAAGAACTATAGTTATTTCGCGGCAGAATTAGCGGCAGAAATTGAACCCAAATATTCCACATAGCAATCAATTATTCTACCACAGAATGACGCCAGGCGTCGAAACAGCTATGAAAAAAAGGCTCCATGCAGGCGTAATGTTGCCGAAATGTCAATTGCAGTTGTGGTGCTAGCTATCCCGTTTTACATAGATTACACATGTACGCTTATGATACAGGCATCAAGTTGGGTTACCGTCAATTTTATACTTAAGGGCCATCAACTGAAGTTGTCTACGAAGCAGTAGCCTGGGTAGCTATTCTCACAAGCACAATCGCTATATATCAGCGTACCGCTTCGAGTGTCGCTAATACTCACGTTGCTGCTGGCATCGTTAGGCAACTGTAAACAACTGCCTATATAAAACATATGCGACTGTTCAACACATGTGTGTTCGTGCAACATTTCTACATATCTTTAGCGTAGTTTTGTTATGTTTCACTCCATAAAAAATTCAATACACTTTCCCGCCGCATGCTTCGCATTACATCGATTCTTCGCATAAGGTTAACCTGTATTGTCTCCGCTTGACAAAAAGGTCAGTTGATTCATTTGAGAGTCATTGATCCCCTTGTTTCGCTTCTATATCTCTCACTTTTTTTGTTTCGAGGTTTGATAAAGATGAAGCTATACAGAGTCACTTCACAAATTTTGTTTGTTTATGTTGGTAAGTCGAGCTGCTTGCCAACGTTGTGATTCGCGGGTTTATGCTGGTGATTGCACCAGTTACATATTTTCCCGTTGTTTTGTCGTAAAGAATGTACATTGCACAAGTACCTAAATTAGTTTGGTGTGCTTATGGCTACACTGAAGTTTGATTACTGTCAGAGCAAACGCAAAATAAAAAAATGGCCCCGGATCTGCATGTTACATTGCAAATGCCGTCGAAAGACGATAGTCTTGCGTGTGGAGAGTGTGGACAATACATTTATTTGATGTCATGCGCGAGAAAATTGGTGCATGGTATTCTGGAGGCGCTGTGTTAGAGTGCCTCGAGCGGGTAGTGAAGGCGAAGGAGCGCATCGAGGCACGTTAGACACGAGCGCCATTTGGCAGTTATCTTCGAAAACGAAGGAAGGCGTGCGCACCTGCGGAGAAAGATGCGTGTCATTCTCGGAGGTGATAAGGTGTAGAACGCAAAGCGACGGGAAGGTGCCACCACGGTGTCGTTTTAGCAAAGCGTTGGTAACACTTGCCTTTTTTTGAGCACCACGTTGCACCGTCAGCGCAGTGTGTTTAACGCTACACTCCTTAGAATTACTTGTGTGTACCTTCTCTAGTATAAAGGCACATATACAAAACATCGATGTGTTGTCATGGTACCTCGGATATGCGCAATGATCGCTTTTATATGCCAATCACACAAGTATGAACGCTGGATCTTGAGTAATATTGGTGGGCGCTGCGGATGGGGTCGGCCGTTTGAGGTATCGTTAAGGGCGGACGAACAGACAAATGTACAGGCAGACAAACCGACAGACAGATCAAAATTTTTCCGTCGATGGTCCACAAGAAAGACTATCACCTTTAAAAAAATACTGCCAGGCCTGCGCGGAAAGCGCAGCGTAATAACAGTGAAACCTAGAAGAGGAGACTTTCAGAGCTTGTTCTCAAACGCTACTTGGGTAACTGCTACAAGCACATTTGCAGTACGCCATAAACCGTCATTCCTTTACATGTGAAGCTGCTCTGACAAGATTGTTTAACACTGTCCCTCCGTAAGAACGCGCCCCAGGTGTTGGCGCGGTGCCAAGTAGGTCACTCTGATGCCGCCTGTTGACGTCACGCTCACCTCACAGTGGGCGCTCGCCGTAGTGCCCGCAGTTGCGACCTCGTCTGTTCGCCCGCAACATCTCCTACGACCACCGTTCGCTACACTGCCGACTCGTCAGTTCACGCGCAACAAACCTCACACGCGCCTAAGTGCACGTTGAGACATGTACAATACGTACGTCAGTCATCGCTTCAAACGAATGTTCCAGCGCTCACCACAGCACCCGCGTTTAGTGCCGGTCAACCCGTGACGCCACCCGTGCTGTTTCGCATCCATAAGGTATCCCTTCAGAGAGAATATCCAATTTTATTGTGTTGTAGAGAGGCATTCACAAGTCTGGTACCCGCAACACAGTTGCAAGAAATGTTGGGCCAATTTTTATGGTGCTGTTGTTGCTGACGACGATGAAGAATTATGCGAGAAGTTCTTGTAATGGTTTGGAGTATTCGACGACCTACTTGTTACGCAATTCACATTGTGTGACGCCTGGCTGTTCTTTTGATGTTCCAAAACGTTTTATTACTCACAATAATGTGATTTCTCTCAAACATTAAGCCTGCCTAAGACCAGTTTGCAACGGCAGTTTCAAGCACCGCCGTGGCTGAGGTAGACACTGGGCTCACACGCAGGAGACTCGGGTTAAAATCCCATTGTGACCTTGGTATTTTTATTTACTTATGTTTTTCCTAATATCGCGTTACAATGGTTACGGACACCGGCTGCAGGGGCAGATCACTACGGCGTAATCGACCTTTGTTGTGATAGCATAACAGCTTTCGCCGTAAAATGAAGACGCGGAAAGAACTGCCTGTTTTCCTTCTTGCGAGTGCTTTTTACCTATTTCGCCGAATCAGTGGAATTGCATCAAAGAACATTTTGCAGACTTTGTAGGTGCGCTTGCTCGTACTTTGAGCTTGAAGCTTTTTACACGTTGTGTTTGCAGTATCTGAACAGAGACTTTTGTCGCTGTTGCAAATTTTGCTACACACGGCCCTTAGTGTTCTTTGGGCTGGTGACGTGTTCGGTTAGGAAGAAACGTTGGGTCTAGTAAAAGCTTCGTTGCAGTTGTTTTGGGCTTTTAAAAACTTTGATTGCTATTTATAAATATTTATTCTCAGTTTGTATCATGCTATTTGGAGTATATCTTGCCTACTATATTCGCTAACGGATGCTAGCTGCAATAAAAAAAAGGCAAGCAGTATCCTGAATATCCTAGCGCGAAAGATATACTGAATGAAAATGGACGACTTTTCGAAAAAGGCAGATATTCCAAAGCTTTCTTCAGGTTTTCATGTTTGGTGGGTCTACTTAATTGGTCTCACACCAGTAAAAGGCAGTTCAGCGCGCAAGTTTTGCTTAACGTATTCGCTGCAATCTTTATTATCATTACGAAGTGAGCTGCTCCTGGTAACAGTATTACCTAGTAATTAGTTAAAATTGATTTAATAACATATTTTGGCCTTCTGGAAGCATCGCTTGAGGGGGTATTGCAGTAATATGAGAAAAGGTGTAAAATATTTGAAAAAATAACAAAAAATGTGTGCAAAAATGAGAATTAAAAAGTGTTACACTAACGCATGCGTGAATATATGTTAGCAATGCTTTATGTAGCAATGCGCAATATACAGCACAATGAACTGAAATAGAGAAAAGAAGTTTGTAGTGCGAGAGCTTATATATATATATATTAAAATTTGACACAGTAGGATATTGAAAGGGTGATTACAAAGCAAACGTGACACTAGTAACTTCGCTATTTCAAAAAATGGTGTGAAGGGACACGATAGAAAAACGACTTGGCCTAAATGGAAACACTTCACTGTGAGAACTTCAATGTTTTATTTTCACTATCATAAGCTTAATATTAGTGAAGAACAATAATTCTGAGCTTTTATTTCTGATAATGGCGACGTAATCTGCGCAAATTACGTCAGAAATTTCAAAATTATCTTGATAGTTTCGTGACATTGGCTCGATGAAGTTTTCTGAACCTTCGCCTGCAAAGTTTATGAGACCCACAGATGACAATTTACTCATCGATTACATGTTACGTAGAATCCTGTAGACGCCTTCAATAATTATGACGTCACGTTGCGGGAATTCCGGAGGCGGTGTCTTCATTTGTATTGTCTTTTCGCGCGTTTGCTCACTTACCAAGCGTCGTGTCGTGGTGTTTTCGGGATTCAGAAATTGTACTGTGCTAACACGCAAAGAATCGCTTTGCTTTTCAATGCCCATATAAAGTAACGTTGTACACAAAGGCAACGAAGAGAACAATGTTGTACGTAGAGCATATGTAGACTTCTTTTAAAGAGACGTTGTTAGTGTATGCCCGAAATTTTTTTGGTCATACTTAAGTTGCTATAGGGCCATGCAGTTGGTTCGGAGCACGAAATGCTCACGGAAAAGCTCATTAATTCAATGAATTATTTTTGTCGCGCATGAAACTAAACCCACGGTTCCTGGAAGGCCAAAATAGTAAATTGAACTATTATACAGTGCACGAAATAAAACTGACTTTTCTTGCAAGAGCAGGATATTTAAATGACTTATTATTCCGGTGCATGAAATTAAACTGATTGTACCGATGCCGGTATAGCATTGCGTACGTTGTCGTAGTGATGATTGATGATATGGTAATCTGGCTTTTAGAATTAAAACACCAACCTTCACATCTAACTAGCACAGACAATGAGAGATTACGTCCGCCGACTTATTTTTTTGTTGTTGCTTGCATGCCCCTTTCACGCGAACCTGATTTGTCTACGTCACGCTCAAGCATGGCCATGCAAGCAGAATGACGGCCGTTCAGTGAACTGCTTTTCACAGCGAACGCGAAGGACACCATGTCACCATCTGTTTTCTCTCGAAACCTTGAAAAGGCATGGCAAGTGTTTGTTTTCACGTTTCCGCCTCAACAGACTCTGAACGACGGTAAATGCAGATCCTCCCACGCGACAAACTGTTGCTAGGTAGGTTTAGTTAGGCGTCCGCAGCAGTTCTGCGGACACGAGCTTCAAGCCAGTCCTAATTACACACTTCGTCGGCAAGGATGTTACGCGCGCCGAACTAAAACCGTATATGAGGTGCCGTGCACTTACAGACCGAAGAAGAATGGCATTCATCAGAGGTCACGCAGCTGTACACGAAGCGGCCACCGAGCTTTACCGCTAGCCTGAGAGAGGGTGCCACCGTCTCAGCATGGGGAAAGTGTTTGAGAGTTTCTCCGCTAAGAATTCTCCCACGTGGCAGCCAATACAAAGGCACAGGCGGGCGCAGGGTCTCTCTTATCATGTATGTTGCTGAAGGCGCCCGCCCTGAGCGAGAGTGATCCCTCACCCCTAAACGACAGTGCCGACGCAAAGATAACAGTTTTCATTCTGCTATAGCAAGCAAAAGAAAAACTATTTCAGTTACTTAATCCTGCTATGGAAAAACGGGATGCAGCCGCCAAACAGTTTAAGATGTCATTTTTTTCTGAAGGGTCCACGGCAACGAGAAGGAGCGTGCAGCTCATTTCGACTTTGACATTTAGTGACGGACCGCTCTCATTCAGGAGATGCTATGGCGGAACAATTGCCGGCCATTTAGGCCAGGCTAACTCCATTTCTTGCAACACCACAACAAATATCAGCAGTGGCAGCCAAACAGTGACAACGCAAGGTAAATACCAAAGTGACAATCAGAACAAAATCAGAACACTGGTATAGAGTCCATATCGAAGTGTGTGCCCTAAACAATGCCGCGACTGAAGAAAAAAAAATTCGGGGACGCGTGTATTGCGCTCAGTGGCGCGCCAACACTTTCGTGAGTGGGGGGCGACACACACACACACACACGCACGCACGCACACCCACCCACCCACCCACCCACCCACTTACACACACACACACACACACACACACACACACACACACACACACACACACACACACACACACACACACACACACACACACACACACACACACACACACACACACACACACACACACACACACACACACACACACACACACACACACACACACACACACACACATATATATATATATATATATGTGACGCTATGATGAATGGGAGAAGTGGCCTGGCTCATACGCCATGTTTATTCCGTTCTTCACTTCTTCCTTCTCTGCCTCTACCAACTCCTAACCATCACTATCTTCTTACGTTACAGGATTCCCCCTCACCCCGAAAGAATGCGCGCGTTGCATATTACAATGCCTGATGAACAAGCAGTCTTAGAACACACAAAAAAATGTTCAAATGGGCTGTAGTTCCACGTCAGATTGAAGTTCCGTAATGTCACACAAAGATTTCGCAAGAGAGGGCAGCAATCCGGGGTTAGTACATACAGCTCTGGTAAGCGAGGCTGACTGTTGCGTTCTGGAAAACACAGGTACACCTTGGGCGTAGAAACTGATAAAATAGTTGTCATTGCTGCGAAGAGTGGACGCTGTTTGAAAGCGTTGCAGTAGATCGTTCTTCGGCGTCGTTGTCCTTGCTGCGTGCGTGCTCGTTGTCGTAAACTGATGGGTGGTGTCTGAATCCTTGCGTGGTGGAACTGGTGGCTTCTTGTCTTGTTCGAAGTTTCCTGAGGTTTCGGAGCTGTAATCTTAGGCGCAGTATTGAACTTTTGTGCCGAATTCGTTTCTGGCGCCGATCTCTAATGCGAAGATGCCTCGCTTCTTGAATTTGTTTTAAGAGGCATGCTTTGCGTCGTCGTCCTTGTTGCTGTGTCTGTTGTAGTTCCTGGAGTTTGTGGAGTTGCCTTTGTTGAAATTGCTCGTCTTGTTGCGAAAGTTGGTCAGGTGGGCATCTTTCAAGAACATTTGTCTGCTTTTCTTTGCATGGTGATGTGATCAGTAGATAGCTGATAGTCGATACTGTACTGCTGGGCTTGTCTTGCGATGAAAGCATCGTGACAGACTGATGAAAAACCTTCCAAGATGGTTGTGAGTCATCATTGATTGTAAATGCTTCTGTCAGTTGACAATGCGCCGGCGTTGGTGGATTCGAAATTCCTGCAGTGCTTTGACTGACATGTGTGTTATCATTTGACGATGAGAGCACAACAGACATGGCTTCGGGTGGTTCTGATGGCATATGTTTTTCTTTTTGCAGCGTGATTAGGCTGAGAATGTCTGTCGAACGACACTGGTCCGGAACGTCAGGGTATGGGCTGGTATTGTGAGGATTCACCAGCTCGTCACGCATACATTCCGTCGCACGTTCGAAACCGTCTGGGCCTTGTCGCAATGTTCTTTGAGCCTTAAGAGTGGTTTCGATGAAGTTTTTTTTTTGTCGCTGACAATGATGAAGTATACGTTGATGTTGTAGTTTCTTGGTTTCCTTGACTTGCTTGTGGTGTGACATTGCTCGTGGTGTGCCAGGATTCTTAGAAAGTCCTCCGCAGGCTTCTACAACGCCAACCAATGCAGCTGTTTCTGGCGCAAGACAATGTGGGAGGTTTCGTGCACTAGAATCTTCTGTATTTATGAACCGCTCATTGTTGGTAGTTGCCTGAAGAGTACTTCCCAGGCAGCACAGAAGGTTGGCCCAATATTGGGGATAGATCGGCATTGCCAGATACAAGACCAGATAATCGATACAAGACCAGATAATCAAGATGTGCGACACATATACCAGCCACGGCGTACACGGGCTGCCCGCCACAACCTATGAGGGCCTATTATCTTGCTTTCACTACAAATTGCCTGGCCCAAAAACAAGTGAAAGCTCAAAATCTCTCGAGCCGCAATTTTAAGAGTGGATGTGCGAAGCGCAGCTGCTCCCATCGAAAACTAGTCGTGCAGAGCTAGGCAAGTTTACAAGAGATATAATATTATGAATATATTGTCACGGCCTACGCCACCAAAGTAGCAATGCCCCCCCCCCCCCCCAAGTGTTTTAAGCAGTGCTGATGTTGAGCTTGAGCCTCTTTGATTGCAATTTGTGGAAATAGTCGAGGAAAATATTATACAAGGCAGATAGCGACTCTGCGTGGTGTGTGCCGCGGTAATGCCAGTCATTACTTTATTTTTCGCGTATGCTTTAACACACTTTTCACTTTGTATTTTGCTTTTGTTGTACGCTAATGTACAGTGGAGTCACTGAACATGATAGAGACCGTGTATAGAATTAATTGACTGATTAAAAAAAATCTTGACGCCCAACTTGAACAGATCGGCTATACTTCAAAGTGAACTAATATTGTTTCCCATTCTTTATAGTTTGTTTCAATGCAATACCAAATCTCCACGATCGCCATCACGATTTTAACCGCCTTCCTCGCCATCATGATTTTAACTGCGGACAAGTTTGTATGTACAGTATCTTGGTAAGCTATATCTGTTTGCAGGTAAATACTTGGCTATGGCACTTACCCGTAATGAAGTTGCACCTGAAGATGCAAATATTGCAAAGTTTCTTCAAGTAGCTTTTGTTAATCTGCACCAGCCAAATACGCTGGTACATTTAGGAAAATCGGAATGTGCGTTCTCAATTTCAGGTTATAACTTTCAGCGAAGAAACACCCTAAGCTCTGCTCCCTCTGCGTGGACTACTAAATCAACTTGCCTCACTAGCAGCTCATAATTTCTCAAACTTGCATCGTGAGGCAAAACTAAACGGGTGCAAGCACGAGGAGACAACATGGCAGTTGTAGGCGATAGATTCGGTTGGTGCCCGGGCATGTTGGTGGCGCATTTCGGAAGTGACGAAAAGGTGCTGCGAGATGCACGTGCACACTTTGTATAGTTGCTGTATTGGACAGCAAAGTTTTTTTCTTATCTGAGCAGTTTTACCAAAGAAAGCTTCATCATATAGCGTGATAAATGAAGCGAATCCACAGGTTGAACCACATCATAGCCTCGCTGTGCTTTTGTACTTTTTTTAGCTCGCAAAATTTATTTGTACATATAAGTGACAACTTGCCAGTAATAAGGCAGCACTTGTTTCTTTACCATATGATCATCTCCGGTGTGCTGCTGCCTTAATATTTCAAATTCTAAGCATTTACACCATTGTATGCTAACTTTTCCTTCAAAGTGAGACAAGCCACATGTGTATCGTAGATCAAGAAGCATGCCAGTTTTACGTACTTGCAAGGTAAACATCAGAAATGCACAGTTGATCAAAAATACTAGTTTAATGGTGCATCTACATAGCAGAGCACCTGTGGCACCTCGGGAACAAGATAATGCCACATATGTTACAAGAGATAATTAAAAAAGACAGGGGACGTTCCGTGAACAAATAGAAACAAAAATAAAATGGCACGTGGCAGCGAGCGAAGGCGGCAAGGGGGGGGGGGGAGCCCGTGGGACTTCAGCGGATGAACGTAAGGTGTGTGTTTAATATGTGGAAGAAAAAAAAAATTCAAAATTTTGGCGACTGAAATGAGGGTGACTTAGTGAGTGCGCTCATGACAAGAGTAAACACGGTTATTATTTTTTTTTCAAATCTCTTTTGAAAGCCACTAAAAATCTGTATGTGGTGCAGCCTAACAGAAGGTCCGTGAAGGCAAATTATGAATTCGTCGTTGTACAAAGGCCTATTTTTTATTTTTTTTCATGCGCACCATCCCCGCCGCGGTGGTCTAGTGGCTAAGGTACTCGGCTGCTGACCCGCAGGGCGCGGGTTCGAATCCCGGCTGCGGCGGCTGCATATCCGATGGAGGCGGGAATGTTGTAGGCCCGTGTGCTCAGATTTAGGTGCACGTTAAAGAACCCCAGGTGGTCTAAATTTCCGGAGCCCTCCACTACGGCGTCTATCATAATCATATAGTGGTTTTGAGACGTTAAACCCCACATATCAATCAATCAATCATGCGCACCATAAATAGTGCTCAAAATTTAATTGCATATGTTGTTTTCATCCTCGCTGTATTCCGTGCTGTTTATGATGTAAAAAAAAAAGTAGCACGCTGAAGTGGTGCTGCTTTTGGGCAACAGTTGAAAATCGCGGGGTGCATGAATGCGGAATACTGCCGCTTACACTCAAATCATTCTTGTGGTCACCTCCCACTGTTTGCAGCATGTGTTGTGTATACACAGCTGCATATTTCCTAGCTAGAAAAATTTGATTTTAGGTGTTTCACGCCATTTTCCATGTAACTATTCCACAATTGCACACACTGATCAGCAGGCTTTCAAATGCGGTGAAGGACACAGGTGCCATAAAATTCATAGTCGATTCTTTCAAGAAACCGTATGTAAAGGCTGAAGCTTCATGCGTACATACACACACACATACCATATTGTTTTTTGTACTTTATGAAAGCTGCGAAGGTCTCATGTGCCTCCAAGCGTAACCTGTCTTGTTTATTCTCCATCACCGCAAAAGTTTTGTGAGTTTCAAATAAAAGTACTTTGCGCATGGCCACTTTTGGGTAATTTTTTTGTGTAGGTGCTATTTGAGCAGCCTACAGTGTTTACTTTATAAGCCTGTATGTATATGTTGCATTATAAGGATGCAGAATGTGTGTAGCTGTACAATATAGATGAAGTGTAAAAATTAAGTGTGTCTATTGTAGTGTTCTTGCAACCAATCTTACCCCCGTATTCTAGAACGTCCCTCCACTCAACGCTTCACCTTCACTTGAGATGGCTGATGGGAGCGCCGTCTCTAAGCAGAGAAAATTGCTGCATGTCAGCAATAATCTGCTGTGATTCTTGAGTAGTGCAGCGTCGCTTTCAAACGAGCAGCGGCACAGTGCTCAACTCTGTCAAGTGAAGGGTGAAAGTCCAGTCGGGTAGCGTTTATGAATATGGGGGTTAGTTTTGTTGTCTTGTTAACCTGCCATTAACACTGGATTGATGCTACTTTGCTCTAGCTGTACAGTGCTCTCCAAGGCTCAAGGAGGCACCGCACGGGGAAGGCTCGGAGCAAACCATGCGTGAGTTTCCTTTCATTGTTACACTATGCACGTATTAAGTGATAGACTTTAATGTATGCTATTTGTATTGTGCAAGTTTTTGGGGACATACAACTTCCAACACTTATATGTTCTGACGAAAATCACGCAAGAATGAGAAAAGCTTGTGCAAAAATTATGCAAGAGTGTAAGAAGCTTTTGCAGAAGTCTGTGAAATGAAGTTTTGAAATTTTGTGGCAATGTGTCATTGTACAGTGGTCAACAGTCTTGCTCAGCATGCTTGACTGCAGGGCTCCCGGCTGCACAGGCGCATCTACGGAGTGCCTGATGCATGATGGGCCAAATGTCAGCCTGCACACTGGTGCCTCTTATCCCCGTTTGTCTGTTACATCAGTGTCTCTTAAAAAGGGGATCAACTGTGCTACCTTTTTTTTTTCGAATGTAATGAGTTCTTTTTCCAGAATATTGTTATTTTAAGGTAGAGCCTCACATTTCTATCAAATACTGAAGATTCTATTTTTCCTTCTAGATGCTATGAAGTCACTCCTTTTGTTACAATAGAGTGAACACTGTTATGAGAAAAGCTACTTTATGGAGTTAACTCACTCCATATTGACTTAACACACAGAATTGGTGAAAACTACACTCCATTCCAGCTGCATTAGGAATAATATTCATTTGCATACTTCTGTTTCTTTTGTTTGTTTGTTGGCTGGAGGTTTGGAGTATAGGATGGCCAGAGGGCACTGTGTAGTCTTTCTTCATCTTCCCAATTTTGTGAACATCAATTGATAGCCGTATGGGAAGCAGCCAGCACGCTGAAACAGCGGTGCAAGCATGCAAGATGTTCACCATTGCATGCAGTCAGTTGCTGTGAGCAACCTACTGCATACAATTAACTGCGAGTGGTGAACTAACGCTGCACTATGTGTGCCTCCTGGAAAGCTGCAATGGTAAAGTGCCACAATCGTATAGTAACATGGATAACATCGCAATTTGCTTGTTGAATAATTTTGCAACAGAATCAATAGAGTTTTGGATAAATTTGTGTATCTGTCTGGTTCATCAAAGCTACAGAGTCAAATGCGGTATATACTCGCGTATTATGTGTACTTTTTTTGTCAATCCGGTCATGTGCGAAGCTAGTAGGAATCGCTGGCCTAAAAGCTCAACTGGGAATATATGTTGCAGGCGCTGTCACAGCAGTTTCAAAGCGGATTGTCATTTGTTTGCTACGCCTGTTCAAATGCCCCCATTTTCTTGAAGTTCTTCCGAACAGTGCTCACAAAAACCAGTTCCCACGACAGGGTTATACCAGAGAACATAAGTACTCTCCAATAATTGTCGGGAACCCAACGTAAAGTAAGATGCAGACAAGGAAGCGCGATGCCAACACAGTGCTGTGTGTGTCGCCCTTCATTTGTGTGTGTGTCCATTCCTTGTCACAGTCTTCTATTGCGTTGTGTTCCCTCCGATATCTAACCAACACACCCAAGCTTCTATGCTAAGTCTTATTCAACGCACTCTTCTGCTGGCTCCCATACTGAATATTGCATGTCGAAGAACTCCACGCTGATGTGCTTAGCGGTAGCACGGTTTCAGTTTTCTTCGGTAAGCTTTATAACAGCAATCTGCCTCGTATATAATTATTGTAGCCTATCACAAGGAATGGTAAAAACGCAATGGCCAGATGGCGAAACCGAAAAAAAAAAATGAGTGCGAAAACCTGCCTCATCTAGTTGATGTGACAGGTCCTTGCACGCGTTCAACATCTGTGCTGTGTCTCGGGAATACATTCTTGCCGTGGAAGAGGTGGGAAGATAGGAGGCAAACCTTTAGGCATTTCGGACTACACATAAACAGGTTTCAGTTTTCAAGTTCGATATTCTAGGGAAAGCATAAAAGTTCATGGAAGAAGGGACCTTGCAATCAGTCCATTGTGTAAGACTGCACTCGCCTGCTTGACAAGAGATGTGCCTGACCAGAGCATCATGAAGTCAAATGTGTCTGTGTGTGTGCTGGCAAGGTGGCTCGGGCTGGTTGGGGAGGGCAAAGTATGCGAGCAAAAAGTTTCTTGTAGTAAAGCAGGCTGGCTAATTATACTGGTGAGCAAATTATGTGAGGATGCAAATTGTGCGAGTAAATATGGTATGTACTCTTGTATGTTTCAGCTCTATTGCTACGGATCCTGCGGATCCAACTTGGCATCCGGCAGCAACAAAGAGAGGTTCTGCAGGAGGTGCGACAGCTGAAGCACAAGGTACGGCTCTTGTCCGTGCCTCAGCACGCCCAGCCAGCACAGCGCCCCTCTGACCTTCCCCGGCTGCCTGCTGGTACAATTGGAGAAGTGGAGGCAGCAGAGGCAGCTGTGCAGAGTAAAGCTGTGGCTGCGGCTTTGGTGTATATTTCTTGATTTTTAATATGCCTATGTAACATGCAGAAATTTAGTACTGCTTTAAGATACTGTGTTTCGGGAAACAAACTAGTCAGGTTATCTCATGAGCCACTGTACTACAGTCGAATATGAATAATTTGTACTCAAAGAGGCCAGAAAATTTGTTCAAATTAATGAAAGTTACCGTAATTACTTGAATCTAACACGCACCTTTTTTCCGGTTAAGAGAGTTCATAAATCGCATGTGCGTTAGAATCGAGTACGAAAAAAAAAAGAATATGGTCATTCTATTGCCATCGCCACTTACAAAATGGCCGCCCCCTATGTGCGTCGGCATGGCGCGTCGGTCATTTCTGCCTATGTGTTTCCCATGCGCGGCACTTCATACGTGTGCTGAGGAGTTCGTCATCTTGTAGTACATTAGCATCGACGGCATGGTAGGGCCGACTCAAAAACTCGACGAGTGCACCACAATGCTGCTTCTAAAAGAAAAGTCGTCGCGTGTGCCGAAACGGACAGAAATCGGGCCGCATCGCGGTCATTTGGAGTTTCCGAAACGTGCATGCGGGACTGGCGGAAACAAAAGCAGAATATTGTCGACAGCAAAGATTCACGCAAAGGCTTCAGTGGACCACAGCAGGGTCGGTTTCCACAAATTGAAGAGCTGCTCGGCGAGTATGTGATTAAGCAGTGAGCGGCACAGCGGCCCGTGACGACAGAACTGCTCCAAGTGCAGGCTATGCAGTTAGCCTTAGAAAAAGGGCTAATGCAGAGCCATTTTAAAGCGAGCAGGTGCTGGCTAACGAACTTTATGAAGAGAAAAGGCTTTTCCCTCCGAAGGCGAACGGGCATATGCCGGAAGTTGCCGGAGGAGTACGAAGAAAAGCTTCAGAGTCTTCAGAGGTTTCTCCTAAACTTGCGGCACAACAACGGCTACCTGCTTGGGCAAATCGGGAATGCCGATCACACGCCTCTTTACTTCTACATGCCTGGCACCACAACCGTCTAAGAGAAGGGGGCGAAGCAAGTTTGTGTACTGACATCGGGCCACCGTAAAACTAGAGCGACAGCAATGCTCTGTTGCACGTCAGATAGGCATAAGCTTCCCCCGTACTTCATATTTAAACGGAAGATGCTCTCAAAAAGAGTCGTTTTCGCGAGTGGTGTGATCAAGCGGGCCAACGAGAAAAAAGGGTGCGCGTTGCAACCGATGTCTTAGTTTTTTTTTTTTTTTTTTCGTGGAAACCGGGCGCGCGTTACAATCGAGGGCGCGGTAGAATAGAGTTAATACGGTAAACGAGCGGAGGGCTCACCATGCAGTGATGCATGTGCATGGAGAAGTTTTATTCACAAATTACAGGACATCCGTCATTAATTAAAGTAGTCAATACATGTCTGTACACGTTGGCCTTGCAACGAGTCAACAAGTTTTGCGTGCAGTTTGCAAAGCATTTGTACTTCGGCTTCAGTATTCTCCTGGCAAAAGAAGTTGCGCGCGGCAATGTCCAGTGCTGACACTCTTCGAAGACAACTGTGTTTCCACTGTTACCATCTGCGCTGCAGCCGGAGCGTGGCCAGCACATGATGAGAATGGAGGAGCGTCTCCACCTGGAGAAAAGCAGATCGGCATTCGAGAGAGAAACACTCCGTGGCAGCTTTTTTTTTTTTCTCTCTTCATGCGCGGTGTTGAAAGGAGAAGAGTCTCTACATAGCAGGAACGAAAAACAGGGAAGCGTGACACCGGCGCGTTGCAGATCGGCATGAGAGAGCCTACTCTCTGCGACAGCTTTTTTTCCCCTCTTTCTCTTCATGCGCAGTGTTAAGAGGAGAAGGGTCTCTACATGGCAGGGACGGAAAAAGCCGAAGCGGGGCACAGGAATGTCGCAGATTGGCATTTGGCAAACATTCCACCGCAGTCTTTTCTTTCCTTTTCTTCATTTTCTTCTTCAAGCACAGCGATGAGGTGTCTGAAGTGCCACCGCAGGATTGGGCGGGGTGCTGAGAGCATTTTCGGAGCGCGGTATAGCTTTGATAGGACCACAGCGTCAGTTCGAATTAAGTGTGTTGGAATTAATGAGATTGGACAGTATTTACTATAGTCTGTGAAGTCCGAGTGAACTGTCCTAAGCTAGCAGACGATGTAGGCGGCATCGTGTTTTTGATGGGCAGTGACTAGCAATAGCCTGCTTAAAACAGACATTCAGTAATTTTGTTCATGTATCAGCCTATTTTGTGTCCGCTGCGGCTCTCTCTACTTCGAGCTACAGTTCACCCTGCCTTGTGTTAGCCGATTTCTTACTTTTTTAAAAATCTAACATGCACCCAATTTCGCAGTGTGAAGAAAAATGCACCTTTGTTTATTGTGATGAGATTTCTATAGTGACATGCCTCTTTGTTGGTTATCACAGAAAAATATAAACAGCAAATGGTGCGACCATCTAGTGCGACCTTTATTTTTCTATCAGTTTCATCTATGACCAAGATTTGGTCGCTCCAAGGTTGCCTCTTAGTACGCCTTGATCATGTTCATTTATCTTGTTGTGCTCTGCTTACAATGCATTGATTAAAAACATGTCCAAGCTTCTTTTTGAATTCCACATATTTTATCGTTTTTCACCTGTAGAAGCTACTCCTGGTCAACATTCAGGCAAAAACATTGTAACCTCGAAGAAACGTGTATTGGAATTTGAGCACTGTACAAAGTAATTATACTATTTCATAGCTGGAATCAATATTTATTAAGGGTTATAACAGTGTTGTATTTGATTTCATAACAGCGAAACTGCATTCAGAGAAGGACTCTGAAAGGTTCTCACACTGAGTGTGAGAGGGCTGATGTGGAAACCATTTTAGGTCAAGTGAGTTGAAGTTAGCGTAAAAAAACAATGAAATGTTGTGATGCCCAAAAATTCAAGTGGTTGTTTTTAGTGTCCTCTTCTTGCAGATTTTTATCATGAAAACATTTCGATGTGTTGTTGCATTTACCCCATCTATGCTTGCATTTTTTTACAGCGCAAGCACCTCCTGCAGATTGGGGGACGTGGCCTCCGAGAAATTGGTGTGAATGCCATGAAGGCTGTATTGACACATGATGTGCAAGTGCTGTACAGCCTTCATGGCAGAAAAGGGAAAAGGGCCTTTGTGAACCTGAGGCTCTGTAGATTAGTGACAGGTTAGACTTGTTCATTGTTTTATGTGTGTGTACCCTTGTGTATTCTCTGTACTGCAGTGCTTCATGTGTACCATGGTATTTCTGTTCTTGTATGCAGATGTCATCTGCCAAAAAGCAGGGTGCGACCCGGCGGAGGCCCTCAACTTTATTAAGAGGTGGCTGCCAGGGTCTGGTGATCGCTGTGGGGGCAGTAAGCGGCGCTTCAGAGAAGCATTTGTTGTGGAGCAGCCCGATGATCCCCACTTTCAGAGTGCAGATTATCGGCTGCTCGCGGCAGCTGGCTTCCTGCCCAGCCACAGCAGCCAGGGCCTTGACAGCACCACTGTCACTGTGCCCCCAACGCAACCTGACCTGCAGTAGAGCGGGCCTTTTTTAGTTGTGTATATATATTTTTCAATGTATACATTTTTTGTTGTACCAAATAAATAAAAAAAACAAAGAATAAATAGTCTGCAGACTGTCGGTGGTGCACTGTTCGGCTAGCTTATGCTGATTCGGAAGCACCATCACCATGTTTTAGTTACAAAAAAAAAAGCTCTAAACTATGAATATTCTCGATTACCATATGGGGGACATATGTGGGGATTGCAAGTGGGGGACATACGCTTTCAACATTTACTTCCTAACGACTTTTTTCGATCTGCTGTACCAAATACCAGTACCAAATAAAGCACTCGCTATTGCAAAAGATAAATTGGTAAAAAAATTAACTGCACTTCTAGTGTTAGCAAAGGGAATGAGGTATAAAAGATGAAATAGATCGAGTAACTTCTTTCAGTTCTCAGCATTCAATTTTCTGTTGCCCCAAGTATACAGGGCTGCAAAGCTACAAGAGCGGGTCATCGAGGCATATTGTTTAAATCTTCCAGTAAGAAAAATTCTCTACTAATAATGGTTACATAATGGCAAGCCAATCAGTAGCCAATATTCGTCGTGCAGGAAACATCGGCGTAATAACGGCATTTGATTGGCTGCAATGTGGCCCTGGATTGGTCCAATGTCGGTCGTACATCCGTAGCCAATATTCGTCGTGCAGCAAACATCGGCGTAAAAATGGCATGTGATTGGCTGAAATATGGCCCAATGTTGGCCGAACATTGGCAGCTTTGTTGGCAATATGATGGGCCTTCGTAGGCCCAATGTTGGTTGCATAGTGGCTAAAACATCGGCAAAACGTCGGCCCATCATTGGCTTGAACGTCGGCCCGACATTGGAAGAAGTTGCACTTCCGACGTCGGCCCGACGTCGGTGCCGATGTTAGCCGATGTTGGTCCAAGATTGGTCCAACGGCGGCGTGCTGCCTGGGTTGTGTCATCCGAAGTAGCACCTGGGCTTTTGTTTTCATCGTTGGCAGTGAGGTTGTATACTAGATTCACGTCGCTTTGATCTTTTGGTTGATGAATACAAGTCGTCTCTGCAGAAGACTTTTCTTCACATGATGCTGATTGTGAATGTTTCTGTCTTTGTTGAGCTTCTGAGCTGAATACTTTGACCGAATAAGATTTCTGTGAACATTCGTTGTCTGCTTTGGTTTCGCGCGGATTTACCAACTCATCATGCGTAAATGCGAGGGTCTTATGAGGTGCTTCCTCAGGTTTATCAGTAATGTTGATGACAGGTGATACCAAGTTAGTCTGCAAGGTACGCATGCCGCACGATGTATTAAATGCATCTGGGTCATAAATAGTGGATTCAAATCTTTTATGCAGTGAAGAGTTAAGCATTGGCGATATTTGCGCGGTTGAGGAACCAGGTGGAAGGTTGGGAAAACGACAGCGTGGTCTTTCCATGAGAATGTGGCTAACTTCACCAGACGGGAATTGTAAATTCATGCTCTGTGCTCGAATGCGTGAAGGCTGCTTATGGCTGCGATGATTGAGTTCGAATGCACTGAGAGTGTGTGTTCTAATCGAATCTTCATAAGAGTCTTGAAACCAGACGATCATTTCTTCTTTTATCTTTTGCCAAGACTCGTCGTTGTTGAATATGTGGGTGAGGTAAAATTTAAATGCCTCACCGGTGACGTAGTCGCTGAAGTTCGTAACCATCTCCCGTTCCGACCAAGATGCAGCGGTAGCGTGGAACTCGAACAGGTCGAACCAGTCTTGTACAGGCCCATCGTCCGCTGCTCCGGTGTACTTGGGGATGGGAAGGTCGGTCGATGATTCTGGCATGGTGCTGGTCGCTGTGTGCGGCCAGGAGATGATTCCGTAGTCGAACTATGGTCAGGGCGTCTTGTGGAGAACTGCGTCGATGATGAGACACTGATGCAGTGGCTGGGAGGTCTTCATCCTGTCGACTCGTGTGACGCTATGATGAATGGGAGAAGTGGCCTGGCTCATACGCCATGTTTATTCCGTTCTTCACTTCTTCCTTCTCTGCCTCTACCAACTCCTAACCATCACTACCGTCTTACGTTACATATATATACATTGTTACGTTTGAAAAAGACCGGTACAGGTTGAAAGGGGCCGTTTATTAGGTCGTGAGGGGCAGCTCAAAAGCGGCCGACTGGTTACAGTTCCTTCTGATGCTCTTCCTTTCTCACCCAGGGTGACAAGTGCGTTCACCGTATACGCTTCGTTGTTTTCGTGCATGTGCGCAACATTCTTCTGCGCGCAGACGAAGGCCGCCGGACGAGTCAGTCGAGTTGTCGTGGCGTGTACAGTTTCAGGCGGGCAACAGGAACCACTTGAGTTTCGGCAGCTCGTCGACCACTCGCTGTGAGACGAGCTATTACATAGCTGACCTCTGTAAGTCAGTGGACAATCACAAATTGTCCATTGTAAGGGGCCAAAAACTTTTGGCATAATCCGCGCTTGCGCATCGAAGTGCACAACCACACCAGATCACCACGGCAATAAATCACTGGTCGATGGTGAATGTCTTAGCGTGCTTTCGCTTTGTCTTGCGATGCCAATGTGCATAGTCGAGCTATGCGACGTGCCTCTTCGGTGAGGCACAGAGTCTCGGTGACAGTGACGTTGTCAATATCACAGAAAGGTAAGGTTGTGTCAATTGTGTGCCGGGGCGAACGTGCATTAGGCAAAAAAAAGGGGGGGGGGGGGTCTCATGCTTCGCGGTGTTGAATGCGTAAGTAATGAACGGGATTACGTCATCCCAGTTCTTGTGGTCGCATGAGACATACATAGACAACATGTTGATAATGGCGTGGTTGGTGCGCTCCATCATCCCATTAGTTTGGGGGTGGTATGGTGTCGAGTGACGCAGGCGGGATTCACACAAACGAAGTAGCTCCTCCATGACATCCGCTCTAAATGGTCGTCCACGATCGCTGATAATCAGGCGAAGTGGGCCGTGTCGGACGTAGACGTACTGCAGCAAAAACGACGAGAATTCACTGGCAGTTGCGGAGGGGACGGCCGCCATCTCACAGTAGCGTGTGTGGTGGTCGAAGCAAGCAATTATCTATCGGTTGCCCTTATCAGACTTTGGCAAGGGGCCCGGGAAGTCAATCCCCACTTGTTTGAAAGGTGCGCTTGGAGTTGGCATCGGCTGTAGAAGACCAGCTGGACTAGTTGATGGACGTTTGTGACGCTGACATTGCATGCAGTTTGCCACATAACTCTCGACGGACTCATGCAAACCAGGCAAATAAAAGCGCTCTTTAGTCCGGTGAAGCGTCCGCGCCAAACCTAAATGTCCAGATGTAGGGTTGACGTGCATGACACTCATAATAACTGTTCGCAGGCTCTCAGGGACCACTAGAAGGAAACGCGCGCCACTGCTCGAGAGGTTCCTCTTGAACAAAAGTCGGTCACGAATACAGAAACGGCGTGCAATAGTGGAAGCGGATGCAGCGGCGAATAGTCGTGCTTGTTTAGCGTCCTTCTGCTGTTATGCTCTGAAACTGGGATAGTCCGGGAATGTAGGCGACACAGACGCTCCAAGTTGGTCAAGGTCATCGAATTCACAGTCCGTTGTGCTAAGTGACATACGTGACAGACAGTCCGCGTCAGCATGTCGACGACCATTCTTGTAAGCGACGGTAAAACTGTATTCTTGTAGCCGGAGTGCCCAGCGCTCAAGGCGGCCGCAAGGGTCACGAAAGTTGACAAGCCAACACAACGAGTGGTGGTCGGTTACGACTGTGAATGGGCGTTCGTACAGGTAAGACCTAAACCACCGAATTGCAAATAATACTGCCAGGCATTATTGTTCCGTGACAGTGTAATTTCGCTCCGGCCTGCTTAAGGAGTGACTTGCGCGTGCGATGACGTGTTCGCGGTCACCGTAACGTTGTACTAGGACGGCTTTAATTCCTATGCCGCTAGCATCCGTATGAAGCTCTGTCGGAGCAGAAGGACTGAAGTGCTGAAGGATGGGTCGTGACGTCAGCAAAAACTTTAATTGACGGAATGAAGAATCGCACTCCGGAGTCCACTCAAAGGAATTGTCCTTTCGTAAGAGGCATGTGAGAGGATACGCAATGTCGGCAAACTTCGGAATAAAATGGCAGAAGTACGAACAAAGCCCCAGGAAACTACGAAGCTCCTTGACGGAACGCGGCGCATTGAACGCCTCAACTGCTGCTGTCTTCTGGGGGTCAGGGCCGATGCCATCCTTGTCAATGAGATGCCGGAGCACAAGCGTCTGGCGGTCTCCGAAGTGGCATTTCTTCGAGTTTAAAACTAGGCCAGCGTTTCGGATGCAGCTAAAAACAGTATCCAGACGAGAGTTGTGTTCACTGAACGTTCAGCCAAAGATGACGACGTCGTCGAGGTAGCACATGCAGATGTTCCACTTCAAGCCACGCAGAATGGTGTCCGTAAACCTCTCGAACGTTGTCGGTGCATTGCATAGTCCAAATGGCATCACGTGTAATTCAGAGAGCCCATCAGGAGTTACAAAGGCAGTCTTTTCCTTGTCCTGTGGGTGCATTGGAATTTGCCAATAACCGGATCGTAAGTCTACGGAGGAAAAATAAGAGGCCAAATGTAAGCAGCCTATTGCGTCCTCTATACGGGGCAGCGGGTATACGTCTTTTTTAGTCACAGCATTCAGTCGGCCATAGTCTACGCAAAATCTCCAAGATCCATCTTTCTTCTTAGCAAGGATTACCGATGCTGCCCACAGACTGCCTGACTTTTGTACCACTCCCTTTTGCATTATTTTCTGCACTTGGTCGTTGATAATTTTTCTTTCTAACGGGGAAACACGATATGGTTTTTGGTGAATTTGACTTGCCGCGCCAGTGTTGATGGTATGGCACGTTCGAGACAGGAGGATAGGGATTACTTTGTCCTTTTACACAACGTCAAATACCGAAACATCCTTCAACAGCACATTCATTAAAATTCGGCGCTCGCTTGAGCTAAGCGACTTATTTATCGTTGCCATAAGCACCCCGTCCAAATTGTGACAATTAGTGGTGGCAAGTTCTTTCGGCACGTCTGTGAGCTCGACCACTGATAAGGTCACGTGTTTTTTGCTGACCGAAACTACTTTCAAACCATTGGGTATTGTCACAGGCTCAGAGGAAGAGTTTACAGTCCGTAGGCCAGTTCGTCTGCCATCTATCGACACCACACAATAGGGAACAAACACATTCTTCTTCACGCAGTTTATGTGCATTGTTTCAACGCTCGCATCTAAGCTGTCAGAATCCGCGCTGCGAGAAACAACAGGAACACGTACGGTAGACAACGCAGGCATGAACGTGTGCCCCAGAAACACTGCGTAGTTTGGTCGTCCGCTGGAGTTTCCAGAAGTTCTGATGGGATCTGGCCACTCACAAAGACTTTCCCCGTGCGACAGTCTACAGTGGCACCACATTCTCGCAAGAAGTCCATGCCGAGAATGACGTAATGTGTCGACTGAGGAAAAATGGGAAACTCTGTCGTTATGCTAAGGCCTCCCCAAAATACTTGAGCACTACACACACCAATAGGGCGCAACGGCTCTCTACTCACTCCGCAGAACGTCGAAGTTTCATCCCAGGTAAAAACGACTTCCCGCCCTAACACATCTCTGAAGGAAGCACTTATCACTCAAATCGTTGCACCTGTGTCAACCAAGGCCATCACAGGCACATAATCCACCAAAACACGCACTTTGTTTTTTTAAACATTCACACAGGACGTATTTCTGTCAGTAGCACGTTTCCAGCGACCTAACCCCCATCGGCCCCGCTAGCTAGTTTTCCGGTGGCGAAGAGGGCGCTTTGTGACGCAGCGGTGGCGGAGAACGATAAGCACGAGGTCGCGGTGGAGGCGTTAAACTCCTGTCAGATGCCGGGGAGTGGTTGCGGAAGTTGCTGGGCCAATAGTTGTCATCAGATGGTATGTGGGCCGGCTGCCGGACACCTTGAGACTGTTCGAAGGGTCGTGAAAAGTCCGATGGTTGGTGATACCGAGGAGTCACCCGACGGTTGCGAAACTGCGACATGTGGCCTGCCACACCGCAGGAATAGCACACCGGCCAAAGTCGAAACGTTGGCCGCTCATCGATGAATCGAGCGTCATCATTTGTTCTTGTGTAACGGATGTACTGGTCGAGTACGTCGTAACGAGACGTCGGGTGTCGATGAGGCATATGCTGAGGGCGTCGGTCATACCGTGACGCGGGAAATTGGGTTGTCATCCTTGACTGTAGGGCTGGGCTGTACTCCACAGCTGCCGCGCTCATCGTCGGTTGCCATGGGATCAAAAGAGGCACATCCATAGCCTCACGTGGACAGACACAACTCGGGATGGTCAGCTGTCGAACACGACATTTTTTGGTGGGACAGCTCCTCGCGAACAATCTGTCGAATGGTAGAAAAGAGGTTGAGGCCAGGATTCGTGTCCACACTGGGTACCGTTGTAACGTTAGCCAGCCGACCAAACTTGGGCGCAATCCGACGCATCTTAAGCGTTTCAAACGTTCGGCAATGCTGAATGACGTCGGACACAGAACTGAGGCTTTCTTTTTCAATTAGAAAATTATACGCGTTCTCCGCAATTCCTGCAGATGACCAACTTTGTCCTCTTCGGACATGGTAGCACGGACCACCTTGCACAGCCTTAACACTTCTTTCTTGTAAGTGGTGCTTGTCTCACCTGGTAATTGTGCCCGTTGCGACAGCGTTTGCTGAGCCCGCTTCTTTCTAGCAACCGAGTCGCCGAAACACGCCCTGAGCTCTTCAACAAAAAGGTGCCACGTCGTGAGTGCGTACTCGTGGCTCTCGTACCGTACCAGTGCGGTGTCGGCCAGGGAGAACAATACGTTAAGCATAGCGGCAATACGATAAGCATAGCGGCTGAAACCCAACCGTTAGACTTGCCCACACGTTCGTACTTGGTGAGCCAGGCGTCGACATCTTCTCCGGCTTTTCCTCCGAAGGGTGGTGGAACTCGGTAGTACAGAAGCGGACCAGACGGTGCTGTCCTGGGAACGCCTGCTTCTTCGGGCATGTCGAAGTCACTCACAGCAGATGGTTGGAGACCGGCAAGTCGACGGCTTCGTCGAAGCTGTGGCAGTGATCGTTCCGTAGTTGAAGCGCTTACCCAGCTCCTCCACCACTCTGTTACGTTTGAAAGAGGCCGGTAGAGATGGAAAGGGGCCGTTTATTAGGTCGTGAGGGGCAGCTCAGAAGCGGCCGACTGGTTAGAGATCCTCCTGATTCTCTTCTTCCTTTCTCACTCCGGTCCGGGTGACAAGTGCGTTCACCGTATACGCTTCGTTGTCTTCGTGCATGTGTGCACCAATATATATATATATATATATATATATATATATATATATATATATATATATATATATATATATATATATATATATATATATATATATATATATATATATATATATATATATATCTATAGCGCTGCTCTTCTCAGTTTTACGTGCTACGTTATCAGTTAGCTGTGATACTTGTCGAGCGGCTGAACGATGTGAACGTGTGGCATAAGTCTGAACGAAGGGTATTCTCCATTTTCTTCAGAAGCAGGGGCCGAATTCACAAAGCTTTCTCTTTGGCTACGCATTTTCTTAGCCAAAAATTATCTTATCCAGAGGGATTACAATAGCGCGGGTATAAATTTAACTTATTCGGCACTGAAGAGGGCAAGGAGGACACACGATAGCCGATGAAACGACAAGGAAGGAAAGAAGTGTGTGCCGATAATATCAAGGTAGCACGCAAAGCGTCTAGCATCGAGAGTATACGATGATAGCCAATGATTTGCTGCATCTAAGTTTCAGTTCCGCGAGCGTCTGCTACAGCGCTTACGGGATGCCGCGTACGTTGTAATAGACGTTTTGGTGGGCTGTGCAAAGCCAAGCACTCGCCTTTAATCAACGACTGTAGCTAAAAAAATAATTGCTCGATGGCCTTAAGCCACCGAGCAATCCATGCACTATCTCGCCAAGTACATGTAAACAACACTCCAGGTGCACCACATAAATGAGACCACACATAAATCGATGCATGCAATGTTTGAAAATGTGCCTCGAATGTCTTCCCCTATTTAACTCGACCAGTTACCTTACATTTCATTGAAGCTGCGCTGCTACTTAACTAATTCGGTGCAATCTAGCACGGTATAATGGTGAACGTAAGGGTGTTTTGTACCTATAGTCAAAGGTAGCCTTTGTTACCATATTCTTATTACAAGACACATGAGCGACTTTGGTGCCTGCAGACGGATTGTGCGGAAATAGATAAAAGCAGTAATCAAATGAAATCGTGAGCGCAATTTTGCTAGTTTCATGCACCGCAGCATTTTTATAAAGCTGGAATGCGAGAACGTGCATACGCTTACGCTTATGTATATGTCTACGTAAAATGAGGGAGACTCGTCGGGAGGTGTCTCAGTGCTAATGCTTTTCACAAAACACGGTGCAAATATTTCGTCCAGCGTTGTTTGAGTGCGCAAACAAAGCAAGGGACGTGTATACGAGTCTTGAGGTCGAGAGACGTTATCACACGTGCGAAAAGGATGAAAATAGAGAGAGAGAGAGACTCTCGTTTCGGCTTCGTGAAAGCTTGAAATTGATAGATAATAAAGACAATTTTCTGGCCCAGCAGACGTCAGGGAAAGTCTCCGCAAAGCAGCGTCAGATGCTCGGAGAGCATAAAAAAGTGGAGTACGCGTTATATGGGAGTGACAGCCACTCAGAAAGCGAGATGAAGTGTGACTGTCCTTAGATGTGAGAATCAATGCTTATTAGGAGAGTTGAGTTAATGAGCCAAAACTTTCCTAAATAACAATAATGGAAGCAAACTGAGCATTCATCTAGTGAAAGTTACACTAGTGACAGTGAACTCATAATAGTTGTATGGCGTTGTCACAGGCAGATATATATTTTTATTTCCTTATTTATATTTGACAAACTATGAGAAGGTAGCCTATGTTAGAGCCGGCTATCCCAACGCCATGGCAGTAATGTACAAGAATAAATAGCGCACGGTTATACAGTCACACGTGGCAGTTTCTATCTTCTAGTAACCTTGGGCAAACGTATTCAATTTTTTCTATTTTTGACAAAGTTTCACCGGACGTTTTTGCATTTGGCTTCATTCGAAGGAATGACGATATATCAGCAATATGGCGAATGCAAGCACTGCTGCAGTGGACGAGCGGTTACAGCGCTCAACTACAATCTAGGAGCTACTTGGTTTGATTCGCAGAATCACTGAGCACTTTTTTTTTCAAGAGGTTGCCCGGCCTGACATTATGCGTGGTGGCGGGTACTAATTTTTTGAGAAGTAGGCTTTCGCACTTGCTTCTTTCACTCCCCTTTTGACCCAAAAGCGCTGTACTGTGCTCCTTCAAAAATTAAACAATTCAGGGTTCATAATTTTCTCCTCCATCCTCTCTTATCGCAAAAGTTTCCAGTGCTAAAATACCAATACCATACCTGGTATATTACTTTTCACGTGCTCGGATATTCGACCAGCAATCAGTCTTCACGGTGTTTTGAAGAAAATCTGCACATGCAGTGAGCTAACTGCTTGCAGCGAAGTTGACTGCCTTTGTAGGGACACGCTTTCATGCTATTTTGGTGGGCATCATCACATGCAGCAAGACCAAAGAGCACGGACAGTTAGAGCTGACGCAAACAGAGCGATTAGTTTCTGTCTTCTCTGCCGCTATTTGTCATGCTGCACGCTTCACTGTAATGTCGCTGTCAATGGTTAAAACGAACTATAACAGTTAATTGAGTTCTGCTGAGAGGGTCCCCTATTGTCCAGAATGAAACAAAACAATGGCAATTTGATTTGTGTGATAAAAAGATACCCTGCTTTTGGTTACTAGAATAAATTTCTAAACTGAAGTTTATTTTTCATTAACAACAGTTACAGTGCAGTTGAAAGGTGCATGGACGAAATTCGTGTATTCAGCTTGACTAGGTTTGTGACCTTAATTGTAATTGCGAACCGGTATCACAGTATGCATAAGTATCACACACATATACAACCACGTGGGATAGCTTGCTTATTATGATTAAAATTGAAAGGTTGAAATCGACATATTCAACCAACGCAATGTGTACGAGATATGCCATGTAGAGTAGCTATATGCTCTAAACTAATCTTCGCAGGTTCGTTCTATTTTACCCAATTTCTTGCCCATGACTGTAGGTTGGTAAATGAAACAACTTCTTCGAACACGCAGATTAGATTTGTGGGGTTTAACGTCTCAAAACCACCACATGACTATGAGAGACGCCGTAGTGGAGGGCTCCGGAAATTTTGACGACCTGGGGTTCTTTAACGTGCACCCAAATCATAGTACACGGGCCTACAACATTTCCGCCTCCATCGGAAATGCAGCCGCCGCAGCCGGGATTTGAACCCGCGACCTGCGGGTCAGCAGCCGAGTACCTTAGCCACTAGACCACCGCGGCGGGGCGTTCGAACACACATATTCTGTGTAAGGTTACATTTATTTTTATGCAGAACAAAACAAATTCAAATGTATAATGGCTCAAAAGAGAAATAACTAGAAACAAATTCAGCCAAATCATTACCAAACTTACTCACCAATGATAAACGGATTCTTATTTAAAAGATACATACATACATACATACATTCATACATACATACATATACGCACACACACATATATATATATATATATATATATATATATATATATATATATATATGTACACCCATACATACATACATACATACATACATACATACATATATACATACACTCAGGTGTAAATATTAAAATGAATGGCTATAAAACAACAATTCTAATACACTCATTTTGAATATACTACAGAAAGTAACTTACGAGAGAAATCCACTGGCACTGTTATGTCTGAACACGGTGTTTCTCGAACCATCTCGCAAAAGCTTGATGCATAGTTTTCCGCTGCTGCCCAGTGACAAGCAGTTTTTATAAAAACACAAGAATAAAGCCCTTGACAATGTCATGCCAATGAAAAGGGCTGTGCATCAATATTTTGTACATGTCTGCAATATCACTCTGTTTATTTACATAGCATGGCTCATTCACAACCCACTAACAAAGCATGTTAGGACACTTGGGCTGAAAGTTGGCACAGCGCGAGTAAATTCTAGACAATACATGAATAATATATTTATAAGCTACTAAGCTCCTTGGTGCAAACAGTGTTTATATTGACAGATATAGGTGCCATTTCGTTTCCCCAAAACACTTCTCAAAAGTAGAATCAACTTTATGTAGTTAAACGTTTCTATTCTGGCGCGTGGTTGTGGCTCAATGGTGGAAGTGACTCTTTCGGCCTAGATAACAAAGACCAATTATTTTTCCAGTAAATTCACCCCATGATAACATTGAGGCAGCTGGTAGGAGTGCTTTTGGAGAAAGTAAACCACCACATTCCCACCAGTTGTGGCCTTGGGTAGCTACTTAACTTGGACAAAAATGATGAAAAACACTCCTCAAGAAGACTTCAAAGTTTGCACATCAACACAGTTCCCATACAGCTGTCTATTAGTCTGCTTGAAAAATATTGAGTTTACTGGTGGGAAAAGACTGTACACTATGTGAGGTGATGCTCCAGTGCACTGCATGTATGTATTGCTGCTGGCTTCAACTGCGATGTTGCTCAGCACATATGTGAAAATAACAACTAATACTATGCCACTGCAAAGTAATTATGTGTCATTTGCATGAAACAGGGACAGAAATAAAAGAACATAACAACATTTGTCTTCACAAAGTTCAAAAAATGTCAACAAATTTCCACAGAGTTTTCACAGTTCATCTGAGCATAGTAGTATTGGTTGTAAACACAGTCTTACTTCCACTAACAAACTATTATAAGATACCAGATTCAATATTAGAGTATACCAGCACTTTTGTAGGGCTAAACAATTGTACAGGCACCTAGAAAAACACAAGTGAATGCATGCTATAGCTACATATAAAAATAAATACTTTTATTTCTAGTCTGGGTAGAGCTGCATATATGATAAGTCACTTGCATTACATTATGAACAAACTTATCCGAGCAAAGTTTACATTTAAAAAGTTACACTTACACAGTAGATAAGTAGACTGTTGAAGGACGGACAGGCAGTGGGATAACACCTAAGCACTGAAATCTACTGTCAAGATATACTAGGAGTAGTGATGATCTTCTTCCTTCCAAATAAAATAATCCACATAGATTCACTTCCCAGAGCTTATAAACTCATGGCATCATTGGTGCTATACAAATGAGTGTACACTGAAGGATTACATCGACTAAGTACATGATTACTGCATACATGGCTTTACTTCTTGTACTACAAAGAATGCAGACACAGTTACCATTGGTGACCATGAAAGCTGTGATTTCTGGCATGTAAATGTAGAGGCACGCAGGCACTTAACACACATGTTAAAAACTTCAGCTCAAAAATATTTGCCCACTAACACTACAGCAGCCTTTAAATTAGTGTCAGTCAGTCAAGAACTTTAATATATGGTCCTGAGGAGTTTAAGCCACCAGGGTGCCCACGTGGGACATCCTAGCAGCCGCTACCGTAGGCGACGCCCGAGTCGGGGCGGGAACGTGGTGGCGTTCCGCCAGTTCTTGGGCCCTCTGGACTGCCTTAAGTTGGTTTCGGAGATTGGGGCTCCTGAGTGCCTCCTCCCAGTCGGACTCACTGGTGAGAGGTCCCTGAGGTAACGCGGGACATTGCCAGAGCATGTGCGCGAGTGAACAGTACACTTCTGTGCAATCTGGGCACTGTGAATTTATGTCTGAGTTATAATGGCTGAGTCGGCCCCGTGATGGGTACGATCTCGTTTGTAACATTCTAAAGGCTACTTCTTGCGCGCGTTCTAGTTTTGAATGGGGTAAAGGGTATCGGCTTCTGTTGTGTCGGTAGTGGGAGGTAATTTCATGGAAGGTGAGTAGTGGGTCATTAAACTGCACGTCTGGGCCCAGCTCTTCGGTGGCTGATTGATCGTCACGGCGGGTCAGTTCTCGTGCTCGATCATGAGCCATTTCGTTGAGGTTGGGTTGTTGTGGGTGAACGTCTTTGCCCATGTGGGCAGGGAACCAAGAGAGGTAGTGCGAGCCCGTATATTTCCGTGTTTGTAAAATGCGGGCTGCTTCTGGAGCGATGTTGCCGGTTTCGTAAGCCCGAATGGCGGCGCGAGAGTCTGTGAAGACATTAGTGAGTGAGGGGTCGGTCATCGCTAAAGCTATAGCAACTTGTTCGGCTATGGCGCTTGTTGATAGCCTAACCGAGGCGGCTGAGCGTAGGGCTCCGTCGCCATCTACTACCGCGAGTGCGAAAGAGGAGGAGTTACCGTATTGCGCTGCGTCGACGAATGCGGTAGAGTTGCGATTCGCGGCGGTACGGTTTAGGATCGCGCGAGCGCGGGCCAGCCGTCTGCCTTCGTTGTGTTGTGGGTGGACATTTCGCGGAAATGGGGTTACCATGTAAGTAGCTCGGACAACTCTGGGGAGGGTTACTGCGCGTTCAAGGCAGGGGTGTGGGGACATGCCGGCCTCGCTTAGAAGTCGGCGGCCTGCCTTGGAGGAGGAGAGGCGGATCACTTGGGCCGTGGTCTGGGCCTCGATCACTTCATCGATGCCGTTGTGCATGCCTAGTTGGTCGAGACGGGAAGTGCTCGTGTTTTGAGGCAAACCAAGGACTTGTTTAATGCTTTTGCGCATGAGTGTGTTTAGTTTCGTCTTTTCTACCTTCGTCCAGTTGTGGGCAGAGGCGACGTAATTGATGTGACTCATTAGGAACGCGTGGTATATGCGCAGAAGGTTGGCCTCTCCAAGGCCTCGTCTACGACCCGAGACTCGCTGAATGAGTCGGAGCATGTTCTCTGTTTTTGCTGTGATATGTTTAATTGTTCTTGCATGACAGCCAGTGGCCTCGACGAGGAGGCCGAGAATGCGTATGGAGTCCACTCGGGGTATTCGCTGCCCATCTTTGGCGTGTAGCGCTATGGGTAGATCACCTAAGGGTGTTAAGTTACGAACGCCTTGGCGAGATTGCCGGTACAGTAGCAACTCTGATTTTGTGGGCGACAAACGAAGTCCAGTGTTTTTTAAGTAGGCTTCTGTGGTATCGAGAGCAGTTTGAAGGGCTTGCTCCAACTCCGCCAATGAGCCTCCTGGGCACCAGATGGTGATGTCATCTGCGTATATAGCATGGTTTATGTTTGGGATGTCGCGGAGTTTGTCAGATAGTCCCTTCATTACTATGTTAAAAAGGAGTGGAGAAATGACTGCCCCTTGTGGTGTCCCGTTGGAACCTAATGTGTAAGTATCGGATGTAAGTTGCGATAAATGCAGCTGAGCTGTTCGATTTTGCAGAAAAGAACGAATGTACGCCTGGAATCTTTTACCGAGACCAAGGCTGGCAATGGATTCCAGTATAAAGCGGTGTGAGACGCTGTCGAATGCTTTAGTGAGGTCTAGGGCGAGAATGCCACGAACATCTCTCGTTTTTGAGTCGAAGATCTGTTTCTTTAGTAATAGCATGACGTCTTGTGTTGAAAGGTGCGGACGGAACCCGACCATGTTGAACGGAAAGAGTTCGTGATCCTCTATGTAGCGCGATACACGATTTAGGATGACATGTTCAGCTGCTTTTCCTATGCATGAGGTTAGGGAAATCGGGCGTAGATTGTCGAAGTTGAGTGGTTTACCTGGCTTTGAGAGAAGGATTACCGTGGCCGTGCGCCATTGTTCAGGTACCTGGCCAGTTTCCCACATGTAATTAATGTCTTTTGTGAGTAGTGTGATGGCTTGGTCGTCTAAATTTCGCAACAGGCGGTTGGTTACCTTGTCAGGACCGGGGGCTGATCTGCTGTTGAGGTTGTGTAATGCCTCCCGAATTTCTGACTCCGTGAAGGGTTCGTCGAGTTCGGGTATCGTTTCGCATTCTATTTCTGGGTAGTCGGTGGGTTGTGCTGTGTTTAAGGGGAGGTGACGTTTGGAGATTTCTTCAAGAAAGGATGAGTTTGTTCCTCCCATCTTTTTGTGCGAGTGTAGGAGCCGGTCTATGGCATGACTCTGGTTGTTTTTTGTTTCGCAGTCGTCCAGCATGTATTTTAGGAGGTTCCATTTACCCCCAGTTCGCATGCGGCCGTCGACCGCCGAGCAGAGTTCATGCCATTGGAGTCGTGTGAGCTCCGTGCAATATTTGGCAATGTCTTGGTTCAGTATTGATAGACGTTTTCGTAAGCGTCTGTTTAGTCGTTGTGTTTTCCAGCGCGCGAGTATTGACGCTTTTGCCTCGAGCAAATGTGCGAGGTGTGGGTCCATTCTCGGGACCTCGAGTTCTGTTTGTATTGTTTTCGTTGTTTTGGCTATGTCTTCCTGAAGTGAGGTGAGTAGTTCGATGAATGTGTTGTATTCCTTTGTGTTGTTTTTGCGGAGGGTGCGGAAGGCATCCCAGTCCGTCAGCGTGAATGTACGGGGTGGGGCTGATGCGTTGGGTAGTTCGGTTCGTATGATGAAGTGATCGCTGCCCAGATTTTCCTGCGTATTGGTCCAGGTGTGGCCTGTGACGTTACGGGTAAATACCAAGTCCGGCGTAGTGTCGCGTTGTACCGATGTTCCAAGTCTCGTAGGGAATCGGTGATCTGTGATGAGTGTGAGGGACAAGTCGTCAATTGCTCGCGTGAGGTTAGTGCCTTTAGCCGTTGCCTGGGGGTAACCCCATGACGGGTGGGGGGCATTGAAGTCGCCTGCTATAACAAGCGGAGAGTTTCGCGCGAGCGTTGTGGCTTTAGTTAAGAGCGCGTGGAAGGACTGTCATAGTTTGATATTAGTGTCATAGTTTGATATCTTCCATGAAAAATTTAAATAATTTCAAATGCAAGCAAATAAACTGCTGAATAATGCACTGCTAAGAAGTTAAGCAGCAGCTGCTCTTGACATCACAATGTGCTCTTTCTGCTGTTGTAAACATTGAGCAGGAGAACAGTCACTGGCAGTCCCTTTATACTTGTTGGTCTTCTGTGCTCTGTTCTTGATACACTGTACATGACCGTGGAGCACCGAACCCCTTGTTACTGCTGGAACTTAGAAAAATACAGATCATTGTTACAACTATGCTACATGCAAGAGTGCATAGTTGTCAATTATGTGCTCATATTTACAGATATTGTATTTTCAGAAGCCAATGACAAGCCTCAACACACACACACACAAACAGTGAAGACTGAAAATAAATTTAATATGATACAAGAGCAAAACTACAATGTTATTGATGAAGGCATGAAACTTCTGACAGGCATGAAAAGCCAATAGAGTTCCTTCTATTTCGACTTTACACTAGGTGTGAGAAGTAGACCACAAATAAGTTCACTAAGAAACACAAGTTAGACTGCATTACAACACAACAGCCAATGTTCATAACTTTAGGGCTGTCTAACATAGCCAGCTCACCATACCGCATATAGGAGCAAATGGGCAGTCTAGAAGACACAAAGAACTTGTGTCTTATGAGTGTGCTTGTTGCTGACATCTATTATTCTAAATGAAGAAAATTTTTCAAAAATGCATTTCATCAGGGGAAATATTCATACGCAACAAACACAATGGGCTCTTACAGGTGCCACCAACACTCACCATTATTGTTGATACCAGTGACTTGCCGGATGGATATGCTGTGTCCTGCACAGAACACGAAAGGAGCGCTCCATGACTTGGATTGCATGTGTGATAGCTGCATCGCTCTGCTGCTGAAATAGGCTAGCCACAGAGAGAGAAATGAGAAGCCATGGCTTTGAAACACACTGAACGTCACCCTTAGAGATCAACAATGCATACTTAGGTCAGGTACAATTTGTAGAAAAATATTTATCACTATGCAATCGTGGTGAACACGTTCGGCTGAAATACAACAAACCAAAGCACTGAGAGAGAAAGAGCTACATGAAGCAAAAAATGCAGTTACTGGCCCTATGTCGTCTGAAGTTTGTTCAATAGGTCTTTCTCCTTGCAAGTTGTGAACAGCCAGGCAATTTTCCCCCACTTGCTATTTCCTTTCAGAGCACTTGATCCACAGAGGGAATCACAAGCTCGAGAGCTCAATAAGGATTCAAAGTATTTGTGCTCGTTTCAAAGCACAAGCTTTTGAGTCTCAGATTATTGAAGTTTCATTCATAAGCTACAGGCTTTCAGCTTTCAACATTCTAGATTATCTTGCAATTTAGTTCTATAAATGTTGAATAAGAATTATGTGTAAGAATATTACAGGTGTCCACTGAAAGCAACCATGCTTGGGTTTTCAATTTGTGCACAGTAAGTAGTGTTCACGTAATCGTATGTATTAAAGAAAAACTAACCTTGCAGCCAGCCGTCAGGCAGTTTTGTGCCCTCAAAGCTCCCAAGCAGATCGCAGTCCTTCCAGATGAGGCTGCCATGCATGCTTCCACGCCACATCCGCTGAATGATAACAGTCCCAGCAGTGACATGGGCTTGCACAGTAAGGGAGAACGTGTCCTTCCTATTTTTGTACAGGTGCTCCAAGTAATGATGAGGATTGATGTGCCAGAATGTGCAACCGATGCATAACAGGACCTTAACGAACCAATCTCTGTGATCTGTGAAGAGCCAAAAACGAGATATTTAAAAACAATCATTAAGAGCACTTACTTCTAATACTTATTTGAGGAAGCTATCACTTCGTTAAAGTGACGAAAATCTGCTATAATCACTTTGAAATAAACTGAAGCCTCATGTAAAATTTACGTACCTCAATATATATGTCCTACTGAAGTATAGTACTACCAGAGTGGTAATCGTCTATAGAAATAATTTTCCAAAATAACATAAATTTTTTAAGTGCAACCTGGCTCTTGAAAAATAAATTCACATTAACTTTGCAACTATCAAAACGTGGTCAATCGACAGGCCCAACCTCATAATCAAACAAGAGCTCACTTGTATCAAACCACAAAAAACTTTTCATCTATTTGCTCCATAATATATATATGTATATAACAGGAGTAGTAAATTTTTCATGCTTAAACTTATTATAGAGAAACATTACATCTGATGGGCTTAAAAACTTGCACACCTTATAGAACTGCGAGAATTATAATACCGGTGAAATTTAGTTCTGCAAGGTGAACTCACCGATGGCAGCATTTAGTAGCCGTCGGTGTCATGAGGAACCAAGTACGGCCAACAGGCAAAGGGCATCTGCAGACTGGAAGCTGCCAATGACAGCAATGAAGGGCTGGCCAGGCGTGCACGTCAATTGATAAAGTGTAAGAACTGGCCATGACCGGCTGTTGTCAAGGCTCTAGTGCCGTGCAAAACGATCGCCAGACGAACTCGGACACCTGTAGTTAGGCGATATTGGCTTACAACTTCATCCAAAGCAAGGCACCGGTGAAATCGTTGCTTTTTCTGGGGGCCGGAGGGAAGCTTGACGTTCACGGGCTCTCGCTGCCACATATAACTCTCAAGTTGTTACCGAAGAACAGTCTAGGCGCGTTTCTAAAATAACACGATCCACAACAGAATGTAGCATCTCGCAGCTTTTGTTGATCACATCACAGCGCTAGGTCTGGGGGCCTGAGGGAAGCTTGATATTCACGGGCTCTCGCTGCCACATAGAACTCTCAAGTTGTTACCGAAGAACAGTCTAGGCGCGCTTCCAAAGTAACACGATCCACAACAGAATGTAGCATCTCGCAGTTTTGGTTGATCACATCACAGCGCTAGGACTATGGTTATCACAAAAAGGAGAAGTGACGACTTAACAAACAAAAGCGCCAGGCTGCCCCACCATAACTTCGCAGGGCAAAACAGTTATCAACGCTGTCTTTGAATTTTCGGTCACACGAGCACAGCTTGTTCACAGGTCTTGGAACGTCAACACAGCACCACTGTTCACAACGAACATCGTTTCACTCCCGAACAGTACATTGCTCTCAAGTAAATGGAAGCGTACGGGCTAACTAGTGGCGAAGCAAGAACCGAGCGCGTAGTTCATACGTTTCCGTACATACTTTGGGTCACTCAAGTAACGTGTCAAAACGCTGTCAATCCGAAATGTCGCACAGCACCCAACTGAGAGACTGGAAAGTCAAGCGAACGAACTGTTACCGGCACACAAACACACATTGCAGGCTTCTCGAGTGCTAGTTGCCGTCGATACATCGACGCTGATCCCCGCTTGATAACCACCCCGACGCGCAGGCTTTGCTGCGCTTCACTGTACACCATTGCACTGCCACAGCTTTCCGCACTGCTTACACGCACCGAAAGAGCTGCTGTAATCACAACATATCCGGTCAAACGCTGAAGTAACTCGTGCGAGAAGCGTTTGCTGAAAGTCGCACCGACCGATACGCTGTTTACGACGCCATGTTGTTTTCGACAACTGCACAGCACATAAGAGAGCTCTTAGAAAGTACTTGCCCTATTTTCACGGCGTGAAAAAATTTTCTCCTATGTGTGAGGAGAGTGATATGACGAACAGGACAGGCGTGCCAGATGAAAGAAGTGTTTTGGCAACGTCACGGAGTGAGCTGATGTAGAGGGTATTGTTTCACAACCAATCACAAGCTGTGCCTGTCGGCCAAGCCGTCGTCTGCTCGCGTTTGTCGTCTGCTTCGATCAGAGCATGCGACAGGAGATTCGCCTTCGCAACGCTATTATTCTCAGGCCAAGTGGTCGCTGAGTCGCACAAAATACATGTCAGTGGCTCGCTCTACCCTTGAATGATGTTCGTGCGCCAAGTTAAATGGCTGGTAATTAACTCAGGGATGAATTCAGTCAAGGTTTGCTCCAGAATCGTGAGGGTTTGCATATTTTCGGTGTCATACAAAGTTACTAGGGTCATTTCATTCCGATTGCTTGCCATATTATCACGGTCCATATCGGTGTCTGAACAGTGAAGGTGAAGATGCATGATTTGTTTTTAGCTCCCAGCGTAATCACGCGCACCCCTTATACGCTTTGATTTACAAAGTACGCTTTGTTTCAGATCGTCCCAAAGTGTATCGACAGCTGTATTTCAGAGATCGCAACCATTGGACAGTTAGAGCCAATCAAAGTACACTAGAGGACAAATTTTATGAGCCACTCACTGAAAACTTCATCTCATTTTTATTTCCAATAGCGTGCAAAGAATGTGCTCCCATTAACCTCTTTGGTGGTAATTTCCACCAATGAGGCAAAGATCTCGAGTCGCACTTTTAATTAGATGAGATGGGGCGCAACACAACAACATAACAAATAAGGTTGATCCTATGCCATGCCGCGTTCGAATGCACCGACCATTCACGTATCATATTGGTTTTCATCCAACCACAAATCTTTACATGCGTAGTTTTATGCCATTGATGCCCAATAGAATTCTTCAATTACTGCGACTTCAAACTTATTTGACGATGGTGGTTGTCAACACCATCCACTGCGTACAAGGGAAACAACACGCGAAGCTCAAAGCGCCGAAAGAAATAAAAACGCACCAGCAGTCATCAGGCAGCCCTTAATGGGCGTGAATTAACTCAAAACCAGCCAGGGCACGAAAGTATACCGCCGCGGCAGCAGGTTCTAAGTAGCCACATTGTTCCTAAGAGTGGTCCGGACTACTCTTAGAATTTTCTCTCAGCCATGCTGTTTTTACGCACAATTTCGCTTCGTGAATCCAGTTACGAGCACTTTTCGGTGACATAAGCAAATATAGCAACTGCATCACCATCGCTGACATGTTCCCGGGCAGTCACAGCGCGCTTTATTTGCAGCCGCCGATGTGACAACGATGGCCTCTTACGACGTTTTTCGTTTCGTGAATCGACTTACGCAACAAAATTTCTCTTGCGCAAAAATGTTTTCGTAAGTGAGTTTTGTGAATCCGGGCCCAGAATCTTGAGGCACAGGCTTGAGATTGTAGCTGCATATTGTCTCCTCAATGTGGCTTGCAGGTGGCTCGCTCCGCAGAGAACACCGTGCGCCGCGGTAAGGCTGGAAGGAAATTCTTCGCTGCCGAAACGGGCGTCGCGAAATAAAAATTCATCACGTAACTACTATGCTCAAAAAACGCCTGCTTGTGTTCTTCGATATTTCAGTGTGCTGCCGACAGGCACCCGCTTTCAAAAGGGGGAGGGGTTCAGCCCCTCCTACTTTTAGCAGTGGAGAGCCAGCACTCTTCCCCCCCCCTCCCCCTCCCGATAGATATGCGTATGATTGCGCTTCTCTAACACTCAGTAACAGTGGAGCTGGCTCTAGAATTTTGTTGTTTAGCAAGTTCAGTGGCGATGCCTGAAGCTGTAAAAAGTGTGGCTGATAGACTCTGAAACATCCCAAAGCTACAGATTCTACGTGGTCAAATTTTGTCGTCACATACCGCTGACAGTGTGCCATTGAAGGGTGTGCATTCGTACACAGTGTCCTACTCGTAATCGCTCCCCCTCCCCCCCCCCCCTCTATGGGCGTTTTTAAGACTGGCACTTGAGTCAAGCAGAAGGGGGTGTTCGTGGTTCTGAGAACAAGTTGCAGTCACAGCGCGCTTTATTTGCAGCCGCCGATGTGACAACGATGGCCTCTTACGACGTTTTTCGTTTCGTGAATCGACTTACGCAACAAAATTTCTCTTGCGCAAAAATGTTTTCGTAAGTGAGTTTTGTGAATCCGGGCCCAGAATCTTGAGGCACAGGCTTGAGATTGTAGCTGCATATTGTCTCCTCAATGTGGCTTGCAGGTGGCTCGCTCCGCAGAGAACACCGTGCGCCGCGGTAAGGCTGGAAGGAAATTCTTCGCTGCCGAAACGGGCGTCGCGAAATAAAAATTCATCACGTAACTACTATGCTCAAAAAACGCCTGCTTGTGTTCTTCGATATTTCAGTGTGGTGTCCTCCCAGCCGGGAAGCGAGGTGCATGCAGTCGCGACGCCGCAAAGTGTACAGCGAGATGGCCGAAATGGCTTCGGTCGCCTTCTTGAAGAAATGGTGGCGTCAGCATGAATGACGATGTGCCCCGTGAAATCAGCGTGGCGAGCGCGGGTTCTTCGATGCTGCCGGCGGTGCGGCGGTAGTACGAGCATGGGACACGCCACTTAGCGGCATTTTCACCCAAAGAAGAGACAACTTGGTCCTGATGAAAGACCAGGGTGGGTGTGCGGGGCACCGTCGAAAGTGATCTGTCTCCGGTGATTGGACAGTGAAGTTTAAAGCATTTTTCTATTTTGAGGGTGAGGGGAACAAATACTCTCGATAGCGAGCCGCAGTGGGTGCCTGGGAGAGCCTCCGACGATATTGTCACGATGTAGGACATCATCGTCTAGATCTCCGTAATGTGGCGATAAGTGTTCGCCTATAACTTTCCTCATTAGTCTTTTCATGCTCGGCGTCTTCCTCCCGAGTCCCTCAGTGCCAGTAACGGCATATAGTCACAATAACTCAGCAGCGAATAGCAGCGGTGGAATCTTGGTCAATTCCCGGGCCAAGAACAGATAAACGCGGGTGGGATGCTGTCAAACCCCAGTACAACAGCGTATTCTTGCTTCATTTTGCAGCTGTTTGTCGATGCATTATAGGGTAGATATCGTAGAGTACAATTAAGTATGTGGAAAGTATTCTACAACAGGCTGATTCTTACTGCGACTTAAGCGTCGTTATTATCAGAAGTGGATTATTCTGTCTCCGATCTGCCTCACTGCGAGAACAGCGCTCTCCCTCATTGAAGGCTGCCAGAATATTATTACATTTTAGGCAATACGGGAATTCGGTCGACAGTAGAAAATGGGTCAAGTATAGTGAGTATATGAAAACTGAGACTGCTGACTTCATAATTGCTGCCGTTCAGTAAAATGTGCTGAAAGCCTACAGTAGGTTCAAAGACGGCTGCAGTAATTATTCTCTACAAAACTTAAAGGACAGTGTTATGTCATTTACCTGCTATGAGTTTAAACTCTATCACTGTAGTTCCACCCATATCGCATTGCTGGTGGATAAAGAAACGGAGCACTGGGCTCTCACTTCAGTTTGGACTTCCTGTCCGATTCGGTCCTGGGGACCACAGATGGCTGTACCCATCCATAAGCTAGTCACACATAAGCGCGTGCTCGAATAGAAGTAAGTGATGTACACAGCCCCCCCCCCCTTCCATCTCTACGTAATTCAGTTTTGATGAAATGTAGACTTTAGGCAGTGCCATCAATCAGCCATTGACTGGACAATCAGCCTTTTTCACTGTGATGTCACTGCCACCACTCGGCCATCTTTAGATTATCGTACCGTCCTCATTGAAGAACCCCAGGGGGTCAAAACTTGTGGAGCCCTCCACAATGGCGTTTCTGATAATCCTATGGTAGTTTTGGGATGTTAAACGCCAGATATTATTGCTATTGAGATGATGGCTTTCTCACCAGCGAAACGAGCTGTGTGCATTTTTTTCAAATGCTTTTTTCAGATTCACTACCAATAAATAGCGAGCAAGAGATATCTCCTTCAGTCATGAACTAAGATATGTAGTTAGAAATGCATGAAATTCGCATCGCATAAATTCATGGCGCTCATTATTACATATGAAATCAAGGAATGTGTTGTTTTGCGTGAGTTTCCGTAAGTAATGTTATTGAGTGTGTAACTAACTATTTATATATTGCGCCACCAGTCAGCGTTAGTATTAACATGAAATAATCAACTAACAGGCCCGAAATGGACGCACAGTTTGTTGTTTGGTTGTATACGTTGTGAGCGCAGAACAAAAATACTTCTAACGCGGATGCTGGAACACAGAATTTTGAACTACCGGTTTGAAGAAAGGTGGTGTCTACAGGCAAGTCATACTCTGGAGCAATACGCAGCAAAATGAAATTAGTTGATCGCTAGGTGTTCATTCAGAAAGCTTGCACGTATGTCCACACCTAGTTTCAGGCCAGTTGAAGAAACATGCGGCGTGTAAAGTGCCCTCGATGTTTGCGTACACAGTGGTGTACGTCGTGACTGAAGGGGACACAGCAGACTGCTGAAGATAAGTTGCCCTGTTCTCTTCATGACTGCATGTTATCGATACAGCATATTTGCTTAGGACCGGTCAGCTGACGGACACTTCTACTGGATATGGGTCAGATAAAAGTGTTTCCTTGGGCGTTACAGAGTATTTCTCAGCCGTGGCAGTCACTGATCTATGGATGTTGCTCTTAGCTGCGTTGTGCTTTTAAAAGCGTGTTCCTTGAGCTGCCTGGGAATTGCAGGTAAGCCAGTGAACTGGGTAACCGTTGTAATTGTTAGCGATGCTGTGAATTAGATATAGTTTCTCAAATTAGCTCGAGAAAAAATCTAGAACAGCGATAGCTTAGCCACCACGAGAATGATGGGTAGAACACATATTTGCCTAGTCTTCATGCTTGCGGTCTTCGAACGCACTTCTGGCGTTGTTTATTGTTGTGTTTTGGTTTTTGTTTGAACTAAAATAACGGACTTTTGAAAACTTGGTCACTCTATCGGAATTGGTGAGCCTAAAGAGGTCAAGGTGGTGAATCGTAACTGTTGAACCTTCGCTGAACTTCGTATTGGGGCGAAACGAATTGAGGCCACATGGAGCCAAAAAAGAAGAAGAAAAGCAATAGATAGGAAAGACCAAGCAAATTTGTGTGCTCTCCATCATTCCCATGCTGAATGAAGCGCTGTGCGTTGCACCTCCCATTGACACTATAGCGCCAAAGTACCCTCTAGTGTATTTATAGGAAACTCTATGGTGGACGAGGCATACAAGCCGCGGTGCTTCTCTGATTTATTGAAATTTAAAAGTTAATCCAATTATGATGCAAGTTCTCCGCTGTCATGTGTTTTGAATATTGAAGAACGGTAATGGTTTAGTGTTTTAAAAGGCGCTAGTTTCTGCATCTGCAGCTTGGGAGCACAGAACTTTAAAATAGGAGGATATAACAGCATCATTTTCATTGTGTACTAGTATTTAGCCGAGATTGACGAGGAACACAGTGAAAATGCTGCACGTTCAGTCGTAGGAACAAATTTTTGTATTCTATATTAATTCTATGAAACTGTTCTATAGTAATATTTTGATGAGCACATAATTTATATCGCAACAGTTTTCCTAATGTATGTACACTTTGTTCGCAGCATAAGTTAATTGTTTACGAATGCGTTCTACCTCTTAGGGCTTAGCATCAATTGTAGGTTAAAGTGCTTTTCCACAGACAGAGAGAGCAGATAAAACTTATACTGCGTTAAACAAAGAACGGAAATTGTGTTGTACACTCGCCAGACTTGTACTGAATAATACACTGAAGCGGAAGTCACCAGATGTGCTCTGTTGACTACGCAGATCTCTCTGTATAAAGAAGTTTACATAAGGACTTGGCGCCTTTTATTGTATGTTATGGTTGAATTCAGTATTCGTGAAACAACGCTAACGTGTTGGCTCGCCGATGTTATTTGGTTGACCGGTGCAACAAACTCTGGAAACGGGTGCGAGGATTGTGTGCAAGGATGCCGTGAGAAAGCGTGCAGTGCAAAAAGTGCCTTGTCTGAAATATTTATCAGCTTCGGGAAGTTACTTATAATTCTCAATTACGCAAAGGTACCTATGGTGATTGCCCAGAGTATTAGTGCGATATTTACGCGAATAGTTTAATGTCCACGTTATGCACAGTTACAGAACGCCGGCTATGTGAAGTCCCGCTTTTCTATTAATGCGTTCCGGGATTAACTTATTCTTTAAATAAGTCTTTCCGTGGCACCATTGTCTGTTAGTTATGATTAATATTGTGTCTAACAAAAAGAAGCCCTTACATTTTCTACTTCTTTCCTCTGTCCTCAAAATACGTCTCACAAGAGTTTCAAGCATTTCTCCTCTAAACTTGGCGCCACCTATGAACTGAACGTGGACGTGGCTCTGAGTAAAAATCATTTACTTATGAGATGTTCGAGGTGAAACACCTCTGTTCAGCTGTGTGTCCTACATTCAAAACGCCTTGCAACGGTTAGAATGTTGCCAGCGCTTCTTCAGATAACTTATCTCTGCGCTTCTTACTCCCGCTCGCTTATTATTGCAAATTCAATGACGATTCATCATGTGATACTTGACCTTCTTTTCTTATCTCAATTGTCCATGTATCTTATGCTGTGATTTTGTTGCCAGGGGATGCTTTCAGCCTCAGGTATTAGAAGTGACCTTTTAGTTCAGCCTTGGCGTCCAGTGTCCGCCGTTTATTGCCTTAAGAACAAGTTTCTGATGTATAGTGCTAACAGAAAGTAGTGTTCGAAGTACATATATAATAATGGTAGTCATAAATATGTGGGCTTTTCTACTCTCTGAAGGTGGATGATGGGTGAGGTTGTTTAGCATATGCCGTAGAGGTGATACGGCGAAAGCCAGTTTGGTCCACAATGTGTGGCTTTGAACGGGCGTATAAACGTTCAAGACACTTTGTAGAGTCTACACCGCGACACATTGACGACGACACTGCCGTTGATGGGCACATTACGAGATGTTTGCTAGACAGTCTCATATACAAGACCGCATTCTTCGGTTCGCGACGTGCGCCATTCTATAGCACTCCACATGAGCTTAGGGTTTCGTGCGCGATCGTCATCGGTATTTGCCATCTCAGGTGCAAGTGTTAAAGCCAGCTAACAAACACCAAGCTTACATCTTTAACACTAAAAAAGCCTTCAATAACTGCAAATGCACTGTTTAGAAGACATTTTTTTAGAACCAATATAAGACATGTATATGATGATGACACTAGGACCTTTTAATTATTTTATTCATTTCCTGCGCCCCGTCGTGGTGTTCTAGTGGCTAAGGTACTCGGCTGACCCGCAGTTCTCGAGATCGAATCCCGGCTGAGACGGCTGCATTCCTAATGGAAGCGGAAATTCTGTAGGCCCGTGTGCTCAGATATGAGTGCACGTTAAAGATCCCCGGGTGGTTAAAATGTCCGGAGCCCTCCAGTACAGCGTCTCTCATTATCATATGGTGGTTCCGGCACGTTAAACTTCACATATCAATTATTCATTTTCTGCTGCTTCCTGGAGGCGCGTGCGCGTCCAATCAGAGCAAGAACGCGACAGCTGCTGGTTTATTTTCATTGTGCTTCAGTGCCTCGATGCCAGCGTTCCTTCGTATGGAATTGCCAAAGACGCCGTCATATTCTTTCGAAAAAAGTAGGGCAGCATGTATAAACTGTAATCGCGGACAACTTTTCTTGCAATGGAGTGAAGGCTACAGAGCCAAATCGCGCTTCCTACCGCAAACGAACGTTGTTCTACGTTTGTGTCGTCATTTTCAACTTGATATGACAAAAATATGGCTTCGCTTTTAAAGACGATAATCTTTCTTACGATATTTTAATGAAAGAATTCCGGTCTGTCGGTTGACTTGTCTGTCACCCGAAACGGCTAAAATCCAACTACATCCGCAGTGACCACCAATATTGATCTCTTTTCGGCGTATTTATTTGTGCGTATTCTTGAGTAAAATGAAATATAGCGCTTATCTGGGGCACAACCTCAACACGTCGATATCTGTGGTGTGTTTATTTATACTATAAAAGGCATACATAAGTAATTCTAAGGAACGTAGCGATTATTACGCTGCGTTGACAACGCAACGCCAGGCACGAAAAGGCCGGTGTTTCCAGCGCTTTGCTAAGATTGCGTGCACACTCCGCGCGCTTGCGACTTTCTGTATGGAGAGAAGGATCCCCTTCTTTCTGGGCTGTTGCACGGTAGTCAGACGTCACAGCTGTAGACGTCACAAAAGGAGACGTCACAGCTGCAGCCCTGCATTTTTGGGGGCCGTACATGTTAACAACAGCCCAGAGAAGATTGTGGCGCGCCCAGGGGATTGAGCCTTCAGTGAAAAGGTCGAAATCGGAGGCCATCTTTTTGTTTTCCGAGATTACTGCCAGATGGCGCTCATGTCTCAAGCAGCGCCTCCAGAATCGCATTCACCAATTCGCTCGCACAGAACACCAAATAAACGTTTTATTCATTCCCTCCAGACGCAAGACGATAGTCTTGCGACGACATTTGCAGTTAAACAAGCAAGTACGGGGTCAACTTTTTACACGTTGCCTTTCAACACAGCACGCAGATCGCATCAGTAAAATATTCATACTTCTTTTTGCTCAGTCGTTCTCAATTCGCATTTTTGAAGGCGTGAGAAAGCCACGTCTTTTACGTGTACTCCGAACGCCAAGCCGCATCTGCATCGATATGAAACGCTGATCGCACAAAGCCATCACTATCCATAGCGGTACCAAACACCTGACATAACCGAGCTACTTCGCGTAGCGGTAAATTTGTAGAAGCTTTACCTGTGTAGCTTTCCCTTCATTGCCAAGAAAAGTTGTTGCCGATTCGGTCATTCCAGCGACGCAGGCGGCGCCATGTAGCCGTGCTCTGAAGCTGTCACACGATGATAAAACTTCGATGCAGTTCGGTCTCTCAGTAGTCATAAACGAATGAACGTGTCTTCACGCTCTGTGACGCTGACGTGAACGCTCGCGACATCACCGTCTCTTTCTCCATTTCTGCCTTTCGCTGCACCGCCTATAGTCACTGGAATGATCGAATAGCGACTGCACAATGGGCGCACGTGTGTTGGCAGCCACCTATCCGACACAATATGGCGGCGGTGGTGTGGTCACTTGGCGTTACCACTCTTGACGATAGACTGCAGCGGTATGTACACCTGCTATTCAGCATGGGTGACCACCGCCATCTCAAGCAGCCCGACAAAACTTTACTTTTTGCACGCAGGCGGTACCAATAAAGCCGGTATCTCAGCCATATACAGCTCCTCTGTGAAAGTTAGGATAGATTACATACAATTGTAAATTATGTTAACGGCCATTACGCGGCACACTGTTGAATAACGCTTGAACAGCAGTGTAGTTCAATGTATGTAATGCTAAATCCCAATTAGTAGGTGATGCTTTCGTCTGTAGGCACTGTATAACAGTTGAGCCTTAATATACAGTCGACTTTTATATAGTGGACCTCAGCCGGGAATACGAAAAAAAGAAATTCAGTAGTGTCACCTTCACACTAATGTCATATTGTACGCGTTATATTTTTTAAATGTTGTTAATGACTCTGGGCTGTTTGGCTGTTTTTGTCGTCTTTTCAGTCGACTTCCTCGTCGAAGTCTTCGTTGAAGCTGAAGTACCATTTCAAGAACTCTGTCGAGGCAGAATCTTTGCGCAAGGGAGCTGCCTACGTAGAAAACGTCGGTGGTAACTACAATCGTTGAGGATATTTCAACTAATGCTTTGGAAGCATGAATACGACGCAGACGTTCCTCTTAACGCTCCAAAGAGCCATGGTTTTTTTTATAGTGCTGAAGTGCTATCACCTTCAGTGCTGAACGTACGAAACGTACAGGAAAAAAGTTAATGGGCATAACTTTGCAAGAAGATCAGTCACAATCAAATGACTGTGTGAGTAAAAGCATTCATGCAAAAGGCACAATCACCTGTACTGTATAGAAAAGAAAATAAAGACACACGCAAAGAAAAACATCAATGAGAGCAAGTAAGCCTGCTTTGACTGATAACACTTCTCTTTTGGTGAGACAGCTCTCAAATCAAGCAGAAAGCGATACTTCCGTGTATTTTGTAAGATAAAGATGTCATTTTGAGCTGGGAGGAAGGCAATATCGGAATTTATACGTGGAAATCATCCTGAACAAGGCTTTGATAACCGGAGAGAAAGCGCATGGCAGCAAGAAGTGGAGAAGACGTTGGTTAACGACTTTATAGTACATAAAATTCTATACCTAAAGGAAATAAATATAGCAAAAGTATTTTTAAAGAAATTACCCGTCTAGTAAGACCGAGGCACGAAACAATATGTGCGCATGACATAAGAGGGGTCACAACATTGCAAGCAGGAGAGTGTGAGGCCGCACTGGTACGGGATCCGTGAAAATTTACGTGCTGGACTGAACACTGATGAACGGAAATATATCTTAGGAATAAGAATAAGAGCTGTCACATTGCGTCAGCCACAGCATCACCGAAACTTCCAGACACTAAGGAGCGAAGAGAAGTGATCAAGATGGCAGCACATACCTTCGTGACATTGGACTATGTTGTGCTCATTTCTTTCCTCCTACTGTCCGCCGGAATCGGCGTGTACTTTGCCTGGCATGACCGCCGAGGAAATTCGAACCGGCAGTTTCTAACGGCGAACAGGCAACTGAGTTGGCTTCCAGTGTCGATGTCAATGATGGCGAGCTTCCTCTCAGCGGCTTCGGTCTTAGGAATACCTGCTGAAGTGTTCGTCCGTGGTTCAACCTTTTGGTATGGTTCTATATCTACAACCCTGGCGATTCTCATGGCTGCGTTCATATTCATGCCGATGTACTACAATATGGACATCACCAGCATTAATGAGGTATGGACAGTGACGTTTTTGTCTTTTAGAATGTTTTGTTATGAAGCGATCACATCGTTATTGCAGATAGTCTGGCAGTCAGTAACTCTATACCTGAAATAATGCACATAAAGGGATGTTTCGATGAACGTGGTGTGAAAGAGAAGTGGGTTGAGTGAACCTTGGGTATCACAGGCTATCTCTCACTGTTCAATGGGGCACTGTGCAATAATAAAAGCGTAACTACAATCATATCTCAACATCCGTATTTAGAATCGCAATGTCTCGACAACCAGCTTTTGTTTTTAATTTTGGTTCACCTAATACTACTGTTTAATAGAATTTCATTCCAATCACTCTTGGTAGAGTGAGTTATTAATGCAAAGCATCGCGTATATCAAGACTGTTGTCTTTCATATAGCATCTTTCAGCTTAACCTACAGCATACTAGTACTGTCATTACCACTAAAAAAAAAAAAACATCTGATTGCTGTACTTGTTAACCTCCCAACCTTATATTTTTTCTGTCTCTCTCTGACTTCTGTATTTCAAAATTCTTTACCGACAGTGGTGTTATGCATAAAATTCTGCACTTTGGTACGGTGCAGTACATTTCAATAATATTTAATTTTTTTGTCAGTTACGTTGAGTAATGACCCAAACGCAGTAAGCCGCTCTTTTTAAAAAAAAATGTCACTGTATAGCGCATTTATTGTGATCAAAAGTGGCCCCGCCGCAGTGGTCTAGTGGCTAAAATACTCGGCCACTGACCCGAAGGTCGTGGGATCGAATCCCGGCTCCAGCGGCAGTATTTTCGATGGAGGCGGAAACGCTGTAGGCCCATGTGCTCAGATTTGCGTGCACGTTAGAGCCCCAGGTGGTGGAAATTTCCGGAGTCCTCCACTACACGTCTCTCCTAATCATATGGTAATTTTGGGACGTTAAACCCCACATATCATCATCAGCAGCAGCGATCAAAAGTGGCTGAGGGCAACGGAATAAGGTCTACAGCTAGCTGTTGCTTTACACGGCCTATACCGTTCATTCATCTCCCAGCGAATACAGGCACATGTATGGGTGACCGCTCTCCTGGTAATGTAAATCGATAACAGATTGTGAGCCACCCCTCTATGAGGGAGTGCATGATGAGCGAAGTTGTACCGCAATAGACACCGCGTTGACACAGAATTTTGAACGTTTATCAATCACGCAACTTGCAGAAAAGTACAAAATGTCCGTTCAGTGTGTCCCTTACGAATTTAACGCATGTGCTTTGATGATTGATGACTGTGAGACGTCCCCCGCTACGCCACCGATTACCAAAAAGAGGGAAGACCACTCAACCCCTTTTTATCCGGTTCCCTCTTGGATACGTGTCTCAAAACACTTCTCACATAGAGGGATTCGTGCTGGGGCCGGGAAGTAAGAGACGCTATGACCTGTTCTTGTTTACTGATTCATTTAATTTAATACTAACTGCAAACATCGTATACCCGCATACATCAACCACTACACAAAATTATAACACATGATTTAAACACTCGCGACATTCGACGCAGGATACATAAGGAAAATAACTTTGACAATAAAATGGTGCGACAATACAAAGTAGACGCATCACGACACAAATGGTAAAGTCATTAATGAATAAAACCCCGCAATGTCTCAACACGCCACCTTCCTTCCCGCAAAGCTAATCTAAATAAGATGCACAAAGTCCGTCTCACGAAAGGTCCATGTTGAACGGGGGCTCGGAGCTGGCTGTTCGAGTTGGGGCTCAGGGCTTCTTCATGGGGTCATTGTCCGATTCATCGGTGCCTTCATCGTATTCGTCATCTTCGCCTTCGTCGTGCCTCTCAGAATGCTCCATTCACTCGCCTCCTATCCCCCACTTTCATTCCTCATCATACGGTCCTTGCCCCAGACATCATCTCATCGCCCCTCATCGCTATCTCTTCGCACCATTATCTTCCTTTTCCATTCTGTCTCTCTACTATCTCAATCTCAACGCTCCGTCTCTCTGACTCTCAAGCTCATCGCATCGTATCTCTCCGACCCTCTTCGCATCGTATCTCCCTGACTCTTTCTTTTTGCATCGTATCTCTGACTCCCCTTTTTGTAGGACCCGACTGCGCCCTACTGGGGCATCAAAACAAATGGCCACTATCCACGCGGCATATTTCTCTGTCAGTCGGTGTGTGTCATCTTCGACCAGTACCAGTAGAAAACCCTCTCCCAAACAAAGCCGAGCAAGTAACAATGTACAAACTTAAGCCTCAGGGAGAGTGATGGGCGAGCCGTCCGAAGACACTTTAAATTACGGGCGAACAATTGTCCCGTTGCTTCCGGTACTTGGTGAGCCAATGTCCAGACCAAGTCTCAACCTTTCCATGTAGCTCGGTGGGCAAGGTCCTGGAGCACGTTCTTAACACCCGGTGGAACCGTTACATGGAAGCGCACCATGTCTACCCGGACTCAATGCTTGGCTTCCGGGCCAAGTTGGGAACGCAAGACGCCATGCTCCTGATCCAACGAGAAGTCCTTGACCCACTGGGCGGGACTCCAAAGAATGACAACCGAGCGATCTTGGGCCTGGTCCTGCAGAGCGCCTTCGACAACGTTAGACACTCGTCGGTCCTGGCTCAGGTGTCCCGCCTGGGGCTGGGCGCAAGATCGTACAACTACATCAGAGCCTTCCTTTTTCGCTGCACGGCCAGGCTGGAGGTGGTAGGAACGAAGCTCGAAGAACGAGAGCTGGGCAGTGTCGGGACCCCACAGGGCTCGGTCATCTCCCCGTTCCTGTTTAACATTGTCATGATCGAGGTGGCCAGGCGTCTGGAGGTGCTGGGCCCGGGGATACGACACTGCCTCTACACCAACGACGTAACCATCTGGGCCACGGGTGGAAGCGATGGAGACATCGAGGCGGGTCTGCAGGCGGTGGTGGACGCCGTGGAGTCCACACTCTCGGGCACGGGCTTGCGGTGTTCGCCACAAAAATCACAGCTACTAATCCTGCCACCACCTGGGAGGCACAGAAAGAAGGCAAGTCGAGAGGCGGCCGAAAACATCATCGTGCGCACCAGTGACGGTATGCAGATCCCGCACGTCCCGGGGCTTCGAGTCCTGGGGATGTTCGTGGACGGCACCCAAACCAACGCCACGGCGGTCAACAACATCACAACCAAGATGGGCATCGCAGCGCGCCTGGTCAAGCGAATTTCGTTCCGCTACTGGGGCATGAAAGAGAGGGGGCTTCTGCATCTGCTGCAGGCTTTCGTTATAAGCCACGCAGCATATGCGGGGGCCTTTCACCGCTGGACCGGCGCGGAACGAGCCAAGATCGACGCTGCCATCCGGAAGGCTTACGCAGGGGCTCTTGGGCTCCTACCAGGCACAAAGACAACGGCCTTGCTGTCTCTGGGAACACACAACACGCTCTCGGAGATCAGCGAGGCCCAGAGAGCTTCGCAGCTGAGCCGCCTGAGCAACACAGTCGCGGGCAGAGGATCACTCGATCGGGTGGGATTATTACCTCCTGGAGAACGCCCGGGAGCAGGACCGGACGGGGAGCTAGAAGAACAAGTTCCCCTGAGCGATGAGGCAGCGAGGAAAATCATTGTCTACCCGCTGCCAAAGAACATGGACCCAGAAAGGGATGCGGGCAGGCGAGCGGCGAGAGCAGCGGCGCTGGCCCGTGAACATCAGAGAGACGAGGGCGCAGTCTACGTGGACGCCGCAAGATATCCGGGAAGACGCAACGCCTTGGCAGCAGTGGTGGTCAGCGCTACTACCGGTAAACTACTAACAGCAAGCGCCGTGCGCGCCCGAACAGCCGGCCAGGCCGAGGAGGTGGCGATAGCCCTGGCCACAGGTAGGCCGGGCACGCGCACGGTGCTAAGCGACTCAAAGCAGGCAATCAGGAATTTTGCCCGAGGCATGGTGTCGCGGGGCACGGAGCGGCTAGTGACGTCCCTCGCGGCTTCGTGGGCTGCTCGCGGCGCCGCTACAGGGCCAACCATTGCCCTCAAGTGGTTCCCAGCCCACATGGGACAACTGGTTCCCGACATTGAGAACCGCAGCGAGGAGGCGGACGCTGTGGCCCGAGATCTCATCACGTGCCGGACCGCGGCAGCCCATCTCCCTGAAACCAGCGGTGAAGAACGAGAAGAACACCTCGATCCCCTCATTGACTACGGAGGGATCCTGGCGGCCTACAGAGAGGCCAGGAGAGCCTTTCCGCCCCCGCATCGTGAACTGTCGCGTGCGGAAGCAGTGAAGCTCCGACAACTGCAAACGGAATGCGTGCTAACGCCAGCATTGGCCCGGCACTTATGCCCCGACATGTTTGTGGACGCTAAGTGTAGCTCGTGCGAACGTGAACTAGCCACCCTCCGCCACATCATATGGGGCGGGTGTAACCGTGGTGTGAACAATGGGAATGGGCAGTGCCAGGACGCCACGTATCCCGAAGAGGTGGGAACATGGATATGCTCCCAAGACTCAAACACACAACGAAGGGCCATCCAGCGGCTTGAGGAGGCCCTGGCAAAGCAGACGAGAAAGGGAACCGATGCCCCGGACAACGGGAGCGGAGGAGCCCGAGTATCCAACGCCTAGCCAGAGCACAACGTCCTCAAGATCTAGGGCCTGGGACTATAGGACTATGAGCCATAGTCTTTAGATAGGGAATACCCGCGCCCTGCGCGGCCGGTGACTTCCCGCACGCCGGATGCGCGAAAAATGTTGTTTCTCTCTCTCTCTCTCGGTGTCTCCCGCGAAATTCTCCGTAGCCGCCGCTTCTTTGTCATTCCCCGCCGCGGGCGGCCATCCGCACAGAACGCAGTAATGAGCCATGGAGCCACGGAGGCTGACCGAAAGTCATACTGGACCCGGCACAAGCGCTGCGGCCGCGTCGCATTCCCCGAACCAACAAAAGGTGCTCTGCTGCTCCCCCATGCCACAAATCTGAAGGGTGCGCGCCGATTATTTCCACCGTACATTGTCAGAATGTTTGTAGACGACAAGGCGCTGCCTGGTCCTCGTGTTTGCGTGGGGGAGCCCGTGAGAATAGTAGAAATAATCCTCTGTACTTCACTCCGGAATGGCCATCCGTTACACCGAAGGTTTTCTTCTCCTTTATTTTATGCGTGGGTTTGAAGAACGAGCGTACACATCTTGAAAGGAGCGGGGTTCAGTCCGTGTTTGCGGGGACGTCATAACTGATATGTGGGGTCTAACGTCCCAATACCACCATATGGTTATGAGAGACGCCGTAGTGCGGGGTGCCGGAAATTTTGACCACCTGGGGTTTGTTAACGTGCGCCCAAATCTGAGCACATGGGCCTACAACATTACCGCCTGCATCGGAAACGCAGCCGCCGAAACTGGGATTCAATCCCGCGACCTGCGGGTCAGCAACAGAGTACCTTATCCACTAGGCCACCGCGGTTGGGTGGCGCATGTGCTTTTTCAAGCATAAAATGACAAAGAGCTGGGACACTTGTTAAGTATTTATTTTGAATGACAGGGTGCGCAAACAAGGGTACAAGAAAGAAGTGAACACACAAAAAAAAGAACGCCGACTAAGAACCGCAAAGGCTTACAACAGCGGGAAAGAAAGAAGACACGAAAAAGTTATCTGCGCATAATAAGAACTTGTTGTTCAGCGAATCGGTGATTACATAACATGCCGAATTTCGCACTACAAAAGACGTGCACCTGTAAGAGACAGACGACTGCCTGTCGTCTTTATTTCACATGTGCAAGTCTTTCGTAGCGCTGACATTACCGTGATACGTTATATTCGCAAGCTAATGAAATAGGCGAAGGTATATATACGGTGTGCTTGAAGGCCTACCTGAAGCATAACGTCTAAACCATTTGATTTCTTCTTAACGCAGGTTAATCGATGGTCCACTCCCGCATGCGCTATACCAATGTTGTCGATATCTTTTGGCTCAATCATTAGACACGTTTCTTCAATCTTGTGCCAGTACAATTCTGCGCATTCAACGAATTTTGGTGTGCACTTGCAGTCTCGACAATGTAAAGATAAATCAGGAGGTGAGCATCAGGCTAGCGATCTCTTATAAGAGATATGCTTATGATCTGCTGAAGAGATCTGCTTATGCCCGTTCAACAGGAAGGTGTACCTTTCTACTACACCAGCGTAAGCAGATAAGTTTTTGTGTATTCTCGATTTTCCGCCGTTGTGCGCCTTTGCAGTTGATAGCCGGTGTTTGTGGTGTCTCGAATTCTTTCCTGTATCCGCGTTTCTATGACCCCTTTTTTTGAATGCTACGTTAAATGGTTTTATACTTCAGCAGGAAAGTATTTTCACGTCCTTCTGTCGCAATCTCCGTTTCGCTACCTGCATCGTTTTGCCCGATTCGCTGTATTTATTTGGCCTTTCGAGCACGAGGCAATGAACGTTTGCCAGCAGTGCGTTTCTTTCATTTTGGTGAACTGAAGGTGGGTGGAAGGATTCGCTAAGTTTGGGTTGCCCATACAAACTTGACGCTAGGGAAAAATATGTGCAATCATAGCGATATACGTTGTTGCAGAAAAAGGAGAGTTGAGATAGTTGCTAAGTATTGCTTTTCACGCCGAAATAACAGAATACTCGACCCAAGAAATTGTCTTTTCATTTTAGTATCTGGAGAAGAGGTATTCCTCACGGGCCGTCAGGAAGATAGGGTCCATACTGTTCATCGTTCATACAGTGAGTATAATTTCTGTTCACTTGTTTATGGTTTCGTGCGCAGGTTACAACATTGCTCTATTTTGCGGTAATGAAGCTACAGTGACCTTCTACAATCAAAAATGCCTAAAATTTCAAAAATTGGGACACGAAAAACATTTACGTGTCAATCTTGCGCTAGTGTGTGTGTAGTATACCGGGCACTTCCACAGCATATGTGGAAACGCAGCCTGGAGAGTGCCGCAGCAGTCTGGCAGTTGGGAGTAGTGTAAACGCCTGCGAATATGAGGTGAAAGCACGCAGGTGAGGGATATCGGCTGGCTTGTTATAGACGCATAATGGTAGCCTGCGCCCGACTGAGCTTGCGGTGAGGGGCGGGGGAAGGTTCGGCGTTTGAGGCAAATTGATTTAACGAGATTATTGTAAGCTGTCAAATTGTCCCGGTTGTCCAACTCGTCTCCAGTGACTCCGGCGTCGAGGTTGTGTGGGGCTCTGTCGAGCTCTGCCTTCGGTGAACAAATATGGCGACCCAGCACGCCCTTGAGACGATGTCGAGGCAAGGCCTTTACGTGTCCTCCTGGGTGGCCTTGGCCCGGACACCTAAACTTGCTGGTCCTTGAGAATAAAGATCATTACTCCTCATCCATCTTTTCCCCTGGGGGGGGGGGGGCGTCACCTATAAATGTATTTGTGAAAAAACTTGTATCTGTACGAGTCAAGTTCTGTAGCAGAGGCTGTCAATGTGCCTACAAACACTGAAGCTCACAATGCTGTTCTTTTGAAAGTGTACTATCCCCACTGATAAATGACAGGAAAGTATAGATATTAAAACTCTCATGCTAATTGCATGAGGGCCCATCATAACCCACTTTTAGTCTGACACGTAGGTACACGTTTAATGTTTATTCCCACTGAAAGTATTAATAAAAACTGGTGCCGAAATGTTTTTCACGCATAGTTTCAAAATGAGCCTGTGAAAAATTCATTGCGAAAAATTTGGCACTGACTTTAAGCAGTACTACCACGAGCTTAATTATATATATATATATATATATATATATATATATATATATATATATATAAGGCTTATATGCAGAAGAATAACTTCGGTTGCCGCAAGGTTATAAATATGAAAGTAGATGCGCTTTCACATAACAACTGTTTATTGTGCCGACGTTTCGACAGGAACCCTGTCTTTTTCAAGGCATAATCATTATGCATTCATTATGCATGCAATAATTTCAAGGCATAATCATTATGCCTTGAAAAAGACAGGGTTCCTGTCGAAACGTCGGCACAATAAACAGTTGTTATGTGAAAGCGCATCTACTTTCATATATATATATATATATATATATATATATATATATACACTGAAGAAGTTTTTTCAATGGGCCGAACGTACTTGGGAAGAGAAGGAAGGCAACTTAGTGGTTCTACGGTATCGACCAACGGTATCGACCGGTGGACCAGTCTTCGTTTGCGAACAAGTGTTTTATACTTGTTCGCGAACCCTGACGAAGACCGGTTCATATATATATATATATATATATATATATATATATTGTGGGCATTTGTAACTTACATCGTCCTCATCCCTGCATAATCACAATCACCATCATCCGCTTGTCCCTTTGCCCTCATTGCCACTCTGGGTCTTCATCATCGTCATCGTCTGTTGTGCTGGCTCTGCCCGTTCGTTTTGCGAGGTCTTTCCTCAATTAAACGCTGTCGCAGCCAAGACTACGAAGACTTCATACGTGGTGGAGGTGGATTTTCGGTCCTCTGACCTCCCGCAGCCCGCTATACCCCCTGGAGCTTCGTTCAGGCCGCCGCTTGCGCCCACTATCAGGCAGCATGTCCCAGACCGAGCCTGCCAGCACTGATGTCATCAACCCCGCACCGCCGCAAGCTGCCCCTCCTACTTACATACACGGACATCAGCGGGAACCCCCGCTCTTCGCTGGTCTTCGGGGAGAAGACGTAGAAGACTGGCTTGATGACTACGACCGCGTAAGTGCCGCTAATAGGTGGGACGAGGCCGCCAAACTGCGTTACGTGCCTTTTTATCTGGTCGGAGTCGCGAAGACATGGTATTTTAACCACGTCGTTGACTTACCCGACTGGGCTACCTTCCAGCAGCAGCTGCGGCACGTCTTTGGGACACCAGACATTCGATCCGCCGTCGCGAAGAGGACACTCGATACTCGCCGACAACATCCCGGTGAATCGTATACTTCATACATCGAGGATGTCCTCGCACTCTGCCGGCGTGTCAATAAATCCATGCCGGAATCGGACAAAGTGCGCCATATATTGAAAGGCATTGGGCCTGTTGCCTTTAATGCCCTCGCTGTGCAAAACCCAGCTACCATCGCTGATGTCGTGGCGACATGCCAGCGCCTTGATGCGCTGGACTCCATCCGCCTTCAACCAGACATCGGCGACCACCACTCCACATCAGATGGCCATCTGCGTGACCTCATCCGGGACATTATACGCGAAGAATTGCGGTCCATGGGCTTCACACCTCCTACACCACGACCTACACAGCATTCGGGAATGCCCTTACGTGACATCATCAGGGAGGAACTTACATCCCTGACTGGCTCTGCGCCCGTACAGCCACCTGCTTCTCAACCTGTATCCACGTACCCCCAAGTTGCTGCCGTGCCTCCCAGCGACGCCCACGCGACATTGCTGCGTCCATCCTACGCGTCAGTTGCTGCCGCTCCCCCGGTGAACTACTATTCCGTATATATATATATATATATATATATATATATATATATATATATATATATATATATATATATATATATATATATATATATATATATATATATATATATATATATATATATATATATATATATATATATATATATATATATATATATATATATATATATATATATATATATATATATATATATATATATATATATATATACTTTACGCTTTGTTTCTTCTGTCATTCTATAAATACCTAATAAGCAAAATAATCTGAAGTCAACTATTTCGGGAAGCTTGTAGTTTCCAATCTTCTTGTTGTATACAACAGCATTCATCACAAGTGAAACGTTTTAAGGCATTTTCGATAGTAACCTTATCACATCTGGCACTTTATAAGTACACTTGAAACGGAGGTGACGGTCATTTGATATTACGTTTTTGATGGATATCCCTATTGCTTTTCTTTCTGTTTACTACCTTGCATCTCTGAATTAACGCGCATCACAATAAGTTCTTTAGGAATAGACTAGAAGTAATCTGGCCTGTAGGCTTTCGAACAATGTATTACGGTGGCATCAAATTTATAAGCTATCACCAATAGAAATTTGTTCTTCTTTCATTATTTTCAACTGGGGTATTTCTTTAAAGGCAAGCTTGGAAGCATTTTGAAGGTTGCGAGAGCGTACGCCATTATTTCATATTGTTAATTTTAGCCAGGATATTGCTGCTTACTTTGGCTTTGGTGAAATGCAGTTTTAATTTTTGTGTAACTCAAGTGTTAAAAGCTCTGTTTCCTTAATTATTGGACAACAACCAAGCGAGAAAAATTGTACGAGTCCTCTCTAGTATGCAATGACTAATGAAATATTGCCACATTTCATTTCCCAAGTTTTGTTATCGTCCCAAAACACTACACGATTCTCAGCGCAAACCGCGCCTGCAGTTTTCGAGAAGCTTCCGGACTGTAGTAGGTCATTTCGATAAGATCATGCCCACTATGCGAACGGTACAGATTATTCTGGAACCTACGCCACCGCCAGCGATAACGCTAGAACATTGGACGGCAAGAGTATAAATGCCGACGCGTTTCGTCGCTTGTCAGTTGTTGATCGAAGGCCGGCGCTCCGTTCGCCGCTATCAGTCCAAGACTGCTATCTGTGCAAGACTGCTGCTGTAATTAGACTTTCCGTTTACCGGGCACAGGTTCGCCCAAATAAACAGTTAAATACCAACACTAAGTCTCCTGTCTTCGGCCACGTCACGACCCCGTGACAATATTAACCCTTTATATTCAGGCATCTTCGTACGTTAGCAACAAAATACTCTAGCAACGTGTGATTAAGCAGGCCATCACGTTGCCTTAAATATTGACATTTTGGCATTAATCCAAAGTTCTAGACACACATTTTACGTGAAAACTTCTGAGAAGATGGGAATTTCGCTTAAGTTTCTCTTTGAGGTATGCCTGCAATTTTAACATGGAAGTGTTTTCTGCCCGGGTCCACAAAGACTTCAGTGACGTATTTCCGTCATAGAAATGACTTCACAAAGACGTATGATCAGAAAGCAAAGAAAAAAGCACCGCATATCCACAGAACAAATGATGATGACTGGGAATGATGATAACCGCCCATCCATCCGTCCGTCTATTCGTCCGTCTTTCCGTGTGTCTGTCTGTCTCTTCTTCTGTCTGTCAGTCTGTCTGTCCGTCCGCCCGTCTGTGAACTTTACGATATCGTCAACAACACGGCAATCACATACACCACCTAGTGATATTATTTTCAAGAACACACGCACACAACGCTTACTGGAATCAGGTCCTCGCAGGTCTACTGGAATTAGGTCTGCAAATGTCATTTCATGGACAAAGTTGACAGTACTTGAATTTCATTAGTGAACGTCCACTCGCGTTTAACGATTGCACTATCTCGTTATTAGAGGCAAGCTCGCAACGAACACTATTACGCAACTGAATAGGGATACTCGAATCCATACCTAGACACCATCTTGTCATTAACAAATTTCGTATAAAGAACTGTCTTTGTTTTATACTGCAGCTGCTCTACCTGGGCGTGGCGTTATATGGTCCATCACTGGCCCTTGGATCTGGTAAGCTTTAAACAGCGAAGCTATTTGAGTTCTATGGTACGTCGTCCAGGGTGAACAAACACATCATCATCATGGTTGGCTTTTGCCATCCAGAGCATTGTTCAGCCGGCACGTGCTCTCATTTTTCTCGCCTCGGCCTCCTCGCGATCGCAGTGAGTCATCCACGCGTTCGAAAAAAAGAAGAGAGAAAATGGGCTTAGGGCTCTGACGAGTGTGCGACCTAACGTACATCTCCTGTGTCATCGCTCACTGCTTAGCTCACAGCGTGCTTGTCGGGAATGACAGCGGAAAACGTATTGTCACCACTGCTTTTACTTGAACGATTCTAAAAAAATTGTGGTGGTTAATATCGTCAGGGAACGAACTTCTCTTTTAGAGCCACTTGATGGGTTCTTGAAAACGTTTTGCATGATTTTTTTTTAACTAAAAGAGCCTACAACATCGCTTTCAGTGAAGCTGTTCTGCAGGATTACCGTCTTTTTCAGTGAACTTGTAACACAAAAGCTACCACAGAAAAAAAAACCTAGTTTCTATTACGCATTATCTTAATTGGACATTATTGCTGGCTGAATAATCATAAATATGAGGATATGACAATTGCAATTAAATGAAAGGCACACTATTACGAAATTTACTTTTAAACATCTATTTTATATCAGTAATGTTAATGCATATTGGTGCGCCAATCATGTTAACTGCGTCTCTGTACGAAGATTATCTCTGATCGCATGCGTGAAAGAAAAATACGAATAGCATAAAGATAACGATAAATTTTTGTTCGATTATGGCTAGGGTATAATTTTTCTGGGAGTACCTATGATTTTTCTGGGAGTGAGATTGCCTAGCCAAGATGAACCTAAAATAACTAAACTGTGGGCTCATCGTGTTTTACTGAGCATGTGACGTCTCCTTTATGGCGCTTCGTTTTGTAGCCCCGTCGTATTATAACTACGGACAATGTCGAAATGTTCTACATCTGATTCCCGAAAATCTTCAAGTATTATAATTCACAGATGACTAAACTTTCGTTCAGAAAGCTTCAAAACATTTTCGGTGGTATAGTGAAGGTTTGTTTCATATATACACATTATGTGCGAGTGGAGTATATTAGTTCTGCTTTTGCAGCTGTAAACAACTAGATTTCATACGTTGAATGCCATTGATGAAGTTTGTTCTACGCTTTTTTACAGTGTTGGGTTTAAAATTGTGCAGGGCTACGGAATATAAATACATGGAGGTTGTTTTTTCTTCAGATTCAAGGTGAAATAGGCATGTGCAGGAAATAAGATGGGCAGCACGCAAATTAGGCTTCTACGTCAAAAATTCGGACAATTACCTAGTAACTTCAAAGAAGGGCTGTATTTCACTAACGTACGTTCAATACTTGGGTACGCATGTGTCAGCTGGGATCCGCATACTGAACAGTTGGTCGACTTACTAGAAGAAATTCAGACTAGAGCTGTTCAATTTGTTTTGGGAAATTACGACAAATACCTCAGTGTTTTTGAAAGTGAGCACGCACTTCATTGGCAGGAACTGAAGGACGCGCGGAAAGCACTAAGACTCAAATTTTTTCACAGCATTTTTATTCAAAAACTGACATTGACAGATACAAATATATCGCATTACCATCATATAATTCTCGTAGAAGGGACCATGCTTTGAAAGTTCTTGAATTTACTTTTAAAGGTGACACTTTATGTTATTCATTTTTTGTAGGACTGCGAGCGAGTGGAATGCTGTTTCGTCAAATATTGCAGAAATTCAACGTAATGGTGATTTTCACATTGCTTTGTGTGTAGAAATGAATGACAATTTGATCTAGTGATGTATATAACCCCTCTGGTGTAATGCCTGCAAAGGCGATGCAGCTACTCAATAAATAATAAACAAATAGATACTTCAAAACTGTACGTACACCTACTGCTGCCATGTATAAAAATAAAAAAAAACGTTTCTTTTGCAACTGCGATGTGATAGTAAGGCAACAAAAGAAAACAAAGTGAGCAGAACTTTGTCAATGCATACGAACTATCTTGCTCTTCAGTCAGTATGTTTGTGAAACATTGCATGTTGGCTGTAAAGTGCCTAAAATGAGTAAAAATTGTAATACATTTCTCAGGTATGGCAGTGCCTATTTCACCAGGCACGTCAAACGAAGCAACGTTACGTTGGAAATGAAGGAGTACGTTGGAGTGACGTTTGCAATGAGCGGAGTTTGATCTTCAAAGAGGATGGTACCGTGTTGTTGGATGTGAAACAAGAACGAATATATTTATTTAGCGATGAAGTAGAATAAGGGCAACTGCAATTTAAGGAGACCTTTCACGCTAGTTCGTAATGAGGCTAAAACTGAAGACAAAGTGATTTTGCTCATACGTACGTTTTATCATTTTCAGTGACCGGTTTACCAGTATGGTCTTCTATACTGCTGAATGGTGCCGTCTGCACGTTTTACACGTCAATAGTGAGTTCTTGCAATATGTTTAATAGTTATAAGGATTATACAGAAAACACGGGTTAATTACAACTTGGTTACTTCGAGCTTAGTTAATTAGTACTGATGCCTTGGTCTCAGCACTGCCTCGTGTGTTTTTATTGGATAAATCTCGTGATAATCAGAACGTGTCGGTATACACAAAATATCCATATATGAATAATTAGGCTGAGCGATCACAATGTTTTGCAAAACCACACCAAAATAAATTTATTAGAGATTCAAAACAATGATACAGCAGCGTTTTTGAGATTATGAGAATGAAGATGCTGTATTAGAGCGCTTGGGCGAGCTGAAAGCGATGCTCGAGGAATCCAGAGAAATTAGCTGCAAGTTATGCAAACTGACTGATTACTTGCCATTTTGACTGCGGCAACTCTGCTGTATAAATAAAGGCGTTTGGCGAATGAATAGCCTCATATGTCGGCAATAAGGCTCACTGCTCGAACGAATGCATCACGGTGTTGGTTTATGCCATATTAATAACTGTTCAATAACTTCTGTTGGCTCTTAGAACTCTAGAAACTTAATTTTGAAGATCATTTGGCACAAACATGTTACATCGGCTAGTTCGCAACAATGATAATGAGTTCTTCGGCTTCTGCCCGTTCAGCGTGGCGCGACGTCTATTAATTCTAGCAGCCACCTGTTAATCGTAACGCTGTTTCTTTCAAACAACTTTCCCTTTCGAGTTACAAGTCCAGAGTAGTACTGCATCATTCATAACTCGTTTGTTCTGTTTTAGCTCTCTGCTGCAATGAATGCGCCGAGTGCACTCAAACATAGCCTGTAGACGTAGAATGCAATGAGCACTCTAGATGAATAGAATCTGCTCGCACTTGACAATTTGTTGTGTATAAAATCAGAATCACTGGTAAGAGTTGCTTGAGAGCATGTATGAATGAATGAATAAACATTATTATAAGTCTGGCAGCACCGGCTGAGGGCATGTATAGACAAAAAATAATACTGCATTTAGATCAAGGAGGAAAATAGCATTCATAGTGTCTCACGGCTTAATTTGGTGACAAATTTTCGGTTCGCTAAAATTTCGGTGAAGACACAGTTACATGTGCAGCTTCGCTTAACCTATTTAAGAGAGCCGCTTCAGCTGTATGTAGTGTGTGACCAGTGGAAGTGTTCTCGTTAGGCTAGCAAAAGTGCGGCATTCACTAGAAAACAAGATTCATTGTTCCTAGCGAAAAATTTCCGTGCATGGTTAATGTTGCCTACTATATTTTTTGAAGCTTCTCAGAGCTTCAATGTTACTTTTTAAAATGAGTCGTATAGTGATAAATCTGGGTGGAAAAAAATTCCTTGGGCACACATGGACAATGAGCATCCAGAAATCAGCCATCCTAATTGGCCATTCGTAAGCGTTTGCTTTAATCTATTGTCACTGGCTACAGGTACAATATATCAGCAATTTTTCGGGGATCATAGTTTTAAGCATCAAAAGTTTTGAATATTTGTTAGTTATTTCACTAGCGCTAGAATAAATGTGTAGCAAATTAGGAACACCTGTCTTGTGTCTTCTAGCGAGCATTGTATCATGTAAAAAGTCCTAACGCAGGTCTTTACCTCATGACCTAATTAGACATTGTACCTAATTACATGCTTGGTATTTTGTACAGGGTGGTATCAAGGCAGTGGTATGGACCGACGTTGTCCAAGTGGTTCTCATATACATCGCATACATTATGGTCATCGGATCTGTGAGTACCGCGTGGAATGTTATAAACATATACATACGCGGGGGTACGCTGGGGAGGGGGGCATGGTGGAATGAGACGGAAGCGCAAAGTCAGACCAATGAATTAAATGAATGAGAGAGGCGCAGAGTCAGTAGGGAGAGGGGGCTGACTCAGTATAGTGAGATGGGCGCTGCGAAGAACTTTCGCCTCCACTGAAACCCTACGCACGCACATGTATATATACAAATGTAAGAGAATAATACATGTACATGTACGTACGTAAACGTTGTTAGTCTGCAAACGTGTGGTTATTCACTTGATCTCTGTCCTTGTTTGTATTAACCCAGTTAAACCTTTTCAGATTAAACAATAACCAAATAGCAAAACATGGGGCTGTTCTGTATATGTTAGACATGTAAAATGTCTGCTTTTTATTTTCCGTCGAGTTGTTCTTGTATCGAATTAACTTTGCGTTAACAATGGTACTGCTTCCTCTGCAGTCTTTATTTTCATTCATCATTTTCAGAACTTAACTGGTGCTTGGCAATCGAAAAGGAAAAGAAAAAAAAAAAACATTCTACTCAACAACAATACGCGTTGTTGAACTGCTTGAGTTATTTTTGGTTAAATGGTTCTACGTATACGCAGCCCTTTTGTTCAGCGGTCAGACGCCGTAGCCTCATGAGTCACTGTTCACGGAACATTCGCGAGTCATTCAAGCATTCCGACATTCAGCAATTCAGAGAAGCTTCAGTCGCTCTGATGAGACTGCTGAGCATATAAGACTGCTGTGAGCGAAGTGAATAACTGTTTACTTTTGTTTTTTTTTGTTAGCACTTCAAGACTCGCACTACGAATTCTTTAAATATAAAAAAACAGGCTCCGGGGTGCTTTAATAAATTATCTGTTAAGAGATGACATTTTCTTTCTATACTATTTTCTTTTTTAACACTTCAGTACAAAAGTTGTCATCCCATTTCATTTATAAACTTCTACTATGATTGTTTTTTTCAATTATGTTCAACCTTAATGAGTGCAGTATATTAAGCATACTTTTTCCATCATTATACCACTTATTCACTACCTTCTAAATGGTTGCCCGGAATAAAGCAAATTACAAATAAGCGATTGCAATGAAGTGATATTTTATTTCTAGACGACGATGTAGCCGGTTCCTTTGGTTAACTTATGCTTAATAGCACTGAGTTATGAATTGGAATCGAAGCCACAACTAATTGTATCTTTCCTTGCTTTCAGCGGTCCCAACTATGGGCACTGACAAGGGAAAAAGACGCTTGAACACACGGTTAGCACCTGTCCAGCGTACGCATAAGAATGGCAGAAACCGATTTCTTTGATCGCGCAATGCCGTGTAGACTATAGTCTATATATTTAGTGATGATGTTGTTTTAGGCCATTAGCCATTCTTGTCATGATGTTGTGTTAGGCCTTAGTTATGCTGCTGCTTACAGTGCTGCTGCAATTATAGGGCTGTCCATAGCCTTTCTCCAAGCCACTGAACTGGATGTATGACTTCAGACTCGCCCCAAAGGGCAGCTACTGCATATACTGACCTCCCAACCTGACCTCGATCAGTTATCACTCTTTCTCTTCCCCTCGCCTTTTTTCACAGTGAAGCAGTCATAACATTGCTCTGGCAAACCTTTCTGCGTTTCTATAAATACATGTTCTTCCCTTTTTATTCATTTTCAGCCAATTAGATTCGCCCTGTTGGTTTGTGTGCCATAGCACGCAGACGAGAATGTCATTTACGTGGTAGTAAAGTTTCATGCTTCCGCGTAGGTTGTAACGAGTTACTGGTGAGTTGAATGGAACGAGAACAACAATTGCAGACTTCTTTTAGACACGTGTTTGTTGGTATTGCGGTTAAGTATTGAGAAAACCAACGTCAAATTCGTCTTAGCGACATGTTGGCTGATATTAGGTTATTGTAGCGAGAAGGCCAATTTAAGATTTGTCTTAGCGACGGCTTTGGTTTGTCACTGCCCATGTGGTATAGTAACTTATCTCAGCCTGTAATGTGCCAAATGGTAACGTCATGAGCTTAAGTAAGTTTCTGGATGTGACAAGCTGTTTTAGGGAAATATTGGCTTGAGCATAACATTTTGGTTCAAAACAAGTTTCTTCTGTGTTTCAGGGCTTGCACTACTTGGGAGGCTTCAGTGCTATGTGGCAGATCGCCGGTGATGGAGGCCGCTTGATATTTACAAAGTAGGTTAGCGTAGTTAAAATGCAACAGTCACTATTAAAAGGTGTTATAATACATTACACTCGGATGGTTTCTTTCAAATATCTAATGTTTGGATTATACCGTGCGTATTTTGGGAGTGGCGAAATGTGAAACTGGCGCCCGCGATCACTGTACTCTGCTGGAAAAACTCTGCCTCATAGAAGTACGACGACATAATAAGATTTTTTTATTATCAAACGCAATATTAGGCCAGCAACACTCAACCTTCGGAACCAGTAATAAATGTTGGGCCTTCGGCATCTGCGTGGCTGCCCTCGTTGTGATTCGTGTTTCTCAATTCCGTAAGACACATAAGGCCTAAAGTTCTGCCTCCTAGCAGGCAAAAAAGGCACTATGGGCCTAACCATTCAACTGCACTATGTGCCTAGCCGTTCAAGTTGGTGTCACGTATGACTATGTTCTCGCTACAGACTAGCATTTTCTAAATTCCAGCAAACCACACAGGCTTTAGTATCTCCCTTGGTGGTGCAGCTGGCTGGTGTGATTTGGTGCTTAGGGAGTAAAATATTTCCAAAACGTTATACAATATGTGTAATGAATACTAAAGAGCAAAAACAGTAAGATACTTTGCAGGCTCCGTGATCCTGGTGCTTTCTAAACACTCAGGTAGAAATGAAGAGGTAATAACAGTGATGATGCATCATAACTGATGCATTTCATATGTTTTGAGGATGCTATATCTATGAACGCTTGTTTATACCCGTGAGCGCCGTGTATGAGGCTGGTACAAACGTTGGGCTGAGACGAACACATTTTCAAAAACAGAGCAATAACTGGTCGATAATGTCAACACAAAGTTCAAGGCTTAGAGAACGAATATTAGAGGTATCATGTGCTGTGATATGCGTAGACCTTTCAATATGTGATGCTTGTTTATGTAGGGCGTTCAGGCCTGGGAAAGTGAGAATAATCAGAGAATAATTTTTACCTAAGTATAGGAAAGCTTTTCTTTTGCAGCTTTAGCCTTAGCCCATACGAGACGTATACAACATGGACAATGGTTTTTGGCTGGACCGTCACCTGGATGGGCATGTACTGCGCCAATCAAACACAGGCGCAGCGCTATGCCAGCATCGAATCACTCAAGGGCGCCCGAATGTGAGCCTTCTTTTTCTTCATTATTCTCTGTACAGTGACAAAGCACCAGGATGTGTGCTTGCGTGATCACAATATCAGGGCATATAACATGTACTCTTGTCAGTTTATATTTGCGATTTTATGAGTTATTTTCAAGTGCTTAAGTTCAACATTGTTATCGTGTAAAATCGTTTTTCACGGCAATAAAGTTTTGCAGGACAATAGAAATGTTGGGTCTCTGGAAGTGTAAAAAACGATTTTATATTAAGAAATGCTACTAATACTTAAGAAATAAGCATGTCTGAGAGCTGTATTAAGTTTGGTTTTAGTTGCATCGTGGTAAAAAGAAAGGTTTTCCAACGTGAACCCAAGACAAGCACCGATTTTTTGGCTTTGTACCTTGCTTTCTCAAATGAAGAAAACTGACCAGATTGCTCAGTTTCTTGCTGTTCTTGGGTTTTTTTTTCTTTCGACAAGACATTCGCTTTTAGGTTATTAAGATTAGACTGTGTGTTTCAGTGTTTTGCGTGCTCGTGAGCCCGTTGCTTCGGTGAACACCAGACAGCTCCTTATTTTGTAGGGTGGTTGTGGGGTTGGCGAATTCGCAGAGCTCTGTTGCTGAACATACCGGGCACGATCCTTAACGTAACGATGGCCGTGTTGTCGGGGCTTACCCTGTACGCGGTATATGGCAACTGTGATCCACGGCTCACTGGTGACATCCGCAAGGCAGACCAGGTAAGCCACATCGTGCTATTCAAATGAATCACAATCATCACCATAATTTTCAGCCAGTTTTTTTGTGCACCATTGAGCAAAGCATAGAGTTTCCTCAAATAACTAGAGGGGACATTCCCGCTGCGATCGCTAAATGACCTTGGGAATTATGGGTATGACACAGATTTGTTTAGTCTTCGTGCTTGCGGGCGGTGAACCGCACTTGTAGCTTTGCTTGTTGCTACCTTTCCGTTTGGTTTCAAAGGCAAGAAAGAAAAAAAAAACCCTTTTACACTTTCTGATGCGATTTTAAGCAGTAAGCCTAGAAGATCAATGTGGTGATCCGTAACTGCCGAACATTTGCCGATTGTTGTTTCGTGACCATTCGTGACAAAGCAGCTTTAAGCCACACGAAGCCAGAACGAACGTAAAGTACGAAGACTAGGCAAATCCGTGTCATACCCATAACTCCCATGCTCGCTGAAGTGCTATGCATTGCAGCTCCTATACACACAGTCTAGTGTTCCTTGTATTGCACATTCAGGAAACGTTATGGAGCAGAGCACTTGATAATTTACTCGATATTGTGTGCCATGTTTCGATTTTATTCTTAACAACCTATTAACTTCGTCGCATTTTCTTTGCGACCTTCAGCTGTGCTTTCTGTGTATTCGTAATCATTCCGTTGCTATTATTTAACAGTGGTTGTCTGTTCCGAGAATTACGTGGCCTGTCTGGGTTCATTTATATCGCCTAATGTCAATCAGAATATTGGCTATTCCTATTTGTTGTCTGGTCCATAATGCCGTATTCCCTTTTCTTCCGTGAAACGCCTTTCATTTTTATTCTTCATTTGCTTTTGCTTTGCTTTCCTAGATCCATGGCACGTACCCGCTTTCGGGGATTGGCCAAGAATACAACGTAGAGACTGTTAATGTTATTTCAAGGAAGCAATGAAATTTAAAACCAAAAATAAAGGAATGAAATGGCAACATTATGTAAAATATTCAATTTAACTGCAAGTAATATGCTTTTGAGCCTGCGTTCCAGACTGCCGTAATAACCTGACGCGAATAATTTTGAAAACTTAAGTTCGACTCCACACTGCATGGTCTTCGTCTTCTTGAGTTTCTTTGGTATTTTCCAAGCACTAGGGGTACTATGTGAAATGTGGCTATTACGCAGTAATCTGTGCAGGTACATTTTACTTTTTTTTCTTTATGAACCAAGCCAACTCACATTTCTTTCTGTGATTCCGCAGTACATTTTAGCTTTGGACTGATTGCCTGTCGTGACTTAGAAATGTACGCCGTACGCGCTTAGGTACATAGGAATTATTCAGTGAATTTTTTTCGTAGGTGAAGAGCATTAGATACAAATAAAAAGACACGAAGGGTAACTTGTTACTAGTAACTGGCAATAGTGAGCAACTTCGTGTGGGTTCATAAAAATGCAAAAATGCTGGGCTAGGACGAATGCAGCAGGACAAGAGTGGTGACAGGGAATGTCCTGTCTTTTTTCTTGTCTCACTATATTCGTCCTGGCACTGCCTTTTACTTCATTATGTATGCATCTAATGAGGCTTTTAAATATGCGCTAATTACGTTTAGTCGATCACTGCTCTTTACAGCTTGTGCCATACATTGTGCAAGACATGCTACACCAGTACCCAGGACTGAGTGGTTTACTGGCTACAGCTGTGTACAGCAGCTCTCTCAGGTAAGGTTTACAATCAAGGACCATTTTAACTTTGATGAGCGATGAGGTCCTTGTAGATGATTCAGTAAAAAAAAAGCAACATCTGTTTAGACACATGCTCAGTCGGTTGGTTGAATGAATGTAGGAATTAAACCTTATTGTTGTGTGCTGTTTTTTTATTGCGACACTTCGCATGAAGCAACTTCTAGTGAGCGTGTCACTAGCTTTCATATGTCTCCAAACACCATTGATAAACAAATTTGCAACTGCCGTATGTAGATGAGACATCGAGGACTCTGTACTAAATATGAAAAAAAGGAAGAGCTTGAAAGCTACAATTTTATGTGGTATGGTCATTTTCTTAAACATTAAGAAATGATGATGAAGTCGTGATAGTACTAATATACAATTTTATTACATTTTTATATAAAATAGCCAATAGTAATGAACACTACAGCCAAGAAAAAAAAAGCTAATTTTAGCCAGCGTTAATCAGTGATGGCACTATGCACGCTTGTGTCTCTCACGTTTTACTTAATGTCCGTGGCATCTTAATGTTTAACGCTCCTGTCAAATTATAGCAGTTGCATACTTTAAATTTTCTTTTATTATATTAAGAACATTTTATGCTCTACTTTAACTGCAATATGCTTGAATTTCTAGACCTAAAAATGTCGTCGTTTAGGTTGAACTGATAAATTTTTTTCTGAAGCGTAGGTTACACTTGCCACAGGCTGTATAACGACTAATTGTACAAGGCGTCCAACCACCGCAACTTGTTCGAATGGCAGCCTAACTTCTGGCGTCGGGTAAACTAAAGTTGAATAAATTTATTCGAAAATGGCTTTCACACAATCAATAAGTACGCCGTAGCTAAAGTAATCTCTCAAGCTTCATTATCGCTTAATTTCTTACCGCTTCAGGGAATTCGTTTTTCGCAGCTGTAACGATGGTCGGTACGGGGTGTTGTATTTGAGCAACCGCACTGGTGGTGTCATAGCTCAAAGCCTGTGATTGCTAGAGCTATGCGAAACAGCATGTTACGGTGTACATGTGGTCATTATAGCCTACAGAAAGAATCTGAATCTGCAATGGTTTATATAGGTGTGCTTTTAGATATCGCTGCTCTCTGGGTACTAATTTTAACGACATATCATTTACCTTCCTGCTATATGACTCGGCTGGCTGCTTTCTTGTACCATACGTTTTCGATTAAAAGTTTAAAGGACAAGGTTTGTGCTATTTTTCTCATTTTGCACCGCGAGCATTTTGCCATGTGATAGAATGGAGTTACGCAATTTCTTGCCGGAAGATTCGTGACATCGAGCGGCTGCATCGTCGCTATCTTCTGCCGAGGTTTTGAAAAAATATGCGTACTTATGAAACTCAACAATAGTCTACAGGAACCTCGCACTTTTTCTACCCAGGTCTGACCTCGAAAAAAAAAAGAGAGAGAGAAATTAAGAGCCAACCCTCTACTGCGATGATGAGAGCGAAAAAAACTGCTAGTATGGGAAGCGGGGTCTTGTTAGCGAATATTGCTATAGTGAATTTATGTATCACCATTACACAGTACATTTAGCGAATAAAGATACATATAAAGATCTCAAGTGTTCCTCTTGGGTATGGTGCACATCATCTCATAAACGTAGGCCGAAGACGATCGCAAAATGAAATCTTGATGCACCTGAGAAATCCCCATTTTTTATAAAGTAGAAAAATTAGATGAAATTCGTTTGTCATGCAAGAAATTTCGCCTGTGGCGCAGAATGATCTTCGCCATTTTGATTTGTCACTGGAAGGATGCATCCTTGCGTTTGAGTTTTTGCCGTGTTATTTGTTTTTCGACTAAAAAACGCTGGTTTGTTTCATAAATCGTCTTGTTCCACGTGTTCTCTGACCGCGAGCGTGGGCAGCCAGAACCTAGCCACATCTGGCCATGCAGTAAAAAATGACCGCCTCCAGGGCGGTCTAGCTGTGCGTCGTGAGACTGCCGTGTCGTGGCATCTGCCAGTAAAGCATTGAATAACCTATCAGAGTGTTATCTTTCATATTGCTTAATATAACTGAGTCAGTATTCAGATTCTGCGAGAAGTGAGAGTAATTCAGTTCTTTACATAAAAACCATCATGAGAGCGCAACTATAAACACGACACATAGAAGAGATAGACGAGGGCAAAGCATTAACTCACCCAAGAGCGAACTATTTTCAGTTCTTTACCTTCTTTACCTTCTAGTACGCTGTCATCCGGGTACAATTCTCTAGCAGCAGTGACCTGGGAGGACTTTATGCGGCCTTGGATAAAGTCCTCCGAAGCAACAACTTTGCGGATAACAAAGTTAACTGGTATGTCACTTTAAGACTACTGTTTAGTATAACCAATTAACCGTGTCAAAATGTTGCTATTTCCAGCTGCTTCGTACGGGCTTTTTTCAATAGCAGTCGCAGTCCTCGTCGGCACCATGGAGTCCATAGTACAGGTAAGCACGCATCCAAAAGCACTCAATTTTAATGGCGCGAACAAATCGTATTTATTTGATCTTGCACTATAAAGGTTATTCATGAGCGTGGGACGTCGACTGATGCTCGTGACTTTTGAGTATTAGCAAAGGCCAGTTTTTTTTTCTATGGAGTATGTGACCTAAGAAGTAGGAACGGGTTTCTCACTTGTTTGTTGCTTGTTAGATCATTTACATATAAAACGAAACGTTCTTGTACATATAATTTGTTTTAGAAAGCACATTCATTGATTTTTGAAAAGTGCTAACAGGAAAAGTGGTCGAATGAGTTCATTTTTGTGGGCTGTGTTATTCTGGCCACGTAATTTTCACTGCACACTAGATTTGTTATGTAGATTGACGTAGCTGTATTTGAAAAAAAAAAAGAGAGAGAAGGTGCCATACGGGTGCGTCACTAAGCTGAATTGTACGGAAGGCATACATTCTCATCATTCTCAAATACAAGTTTTTTCTCTTCGCGAACGTAGGCTGCCTCATCCCTGTCAGGTGCCTTGTGTGGCCCGATGGTTGCCGTCTTTGTCTTGGGCTTCCTTTTTCCGTGCTGCAAGAAAAAGGTGAGCTGAGCCTGCACAAATATATAAGGCTTACTTGATGTCGGCCCGCACATTACAAGCGAGTACGTGATCTCTTTTGTGCAATCACCTTTAATCAGCGGCTCGTTACTCTAGTTTTAATGATAGCGTAGTATTATTAATACGTTCGCAGTGCTAACTCGGAAAATTAGATCATATATAATGAAACGATAGTTCTGGTAATGCAGTTGGTAACCAGCGCTACCTATAACGTATTCAAACTAGCGATTCTGAAGGCTTCTTTCTCTTTTAAAAAAAAGAACAATGCTTACATATATAAGTGGTAGGCATCACGCTCATTGACTGATCTTCTTGAACAAAAAAACAGTTATTGTTAAATAGGAACCAAGAGGCATTTGTGTCGTTATTCGTAACAAAAAGGCCAAAGTATAAGGCCCGCGAGTGCACCGGACATGTGCCCCAGCTCTGCCACGTCAAGCGCGTATTCACATCTCGCGCTATATTTACACAAATAATTTCTTTTTATTATTATTTTGCGGATTACGAACGAGTTGTTTGACTTGCTTGCAAATGGCTAATACGAAATTGCTACTATTAACTTTTCTATCCCTATTTCTAGCCCACACACTAACAAACGCTGTATAGCTCGCACACTATAGCTTGTTGTGAGTTTATTTAATACGCTGTACTTAAAGAAAATACTTCCTCTATTGCTGCCTTACAAAGTGTCAAACGATGCACATCTCTTTTGCTAAGTCTTTGGAATTGGTATTCAGCAGCAATAACTACGCAGGGTGTCATCGTGGGAACTTTCATATCGATAGTCATATCCGGCTGGATGTCACTCGGATCTATTCTACATCCGAGGAAGCCGTACACACTTCCCACCACCACCGCTGGATGTTCGCATTTCAACGAGACGATCACATCGGGGTCATACGAGTCGCCTCCGTGGCCAAGGTCGGTTGGCACGAGCAGTAATCCATCTACCCTTGTGTTCCAGTTTTTCCCGCATCAATACTAAAAGCGGCTAGTTGCGGTTCCAGCGACACAATAAGCACGACGTAACTCTCGTGGAATTGTCTAATCAACAATTGTGTATTTCTTCTTTTCGTCGTAAAAAACGAAATATTTTCTTCTTCCATAAACTAATGAGACCTTGAACTAACCGTATATGTCCTCGCTCCTCATTAATATTGTCACGCTCCTTATTAATATTATCTATTAGCTGCGGCGCTTACCCAATCAGGGTATAATAAAAATACCTATAATGCTTACGCCAAACACGACCACGGAGCCATGCCTCGAAAGCATAAATGAATTGATGGAATGAATGTGCCATACCTCATGGCCATGCAAATAAAATTACATACTTTAAGCGTATCTCAGAAATAAGGAAATGAATCTTTCTTCTGTGCGTTTTTTGCCACATCTCGAGATAATGCAGCACCGGACGAGGAATCGCGCTGTGCTTTACTCAAGCAGATTAATTAAAAGTACTCTGTGTTGGAAAAGGAACGTGGTACGCTCCAAGAAAAAAAAAAAGGTGTCCCTTTGATCTTCGTTTATACATGCACGTGAGAGTCATATGTGTAGCACTGCGTTTAGAGATGACACGTTGACTCTTTTTGGGAGGGGCGTTCAATGACTCTCCTTTGGGCCATCGTGCTTCGCCCGACTCGCCTAAAGAGACCAACGTTCTTCTCCAAAGCGAGTACTACACATGTGACTCACATACATGAAAGAGGAGTCAAAGTTCTTAGATTATATATATTTGAATACTTGTTGAGTCAACAACAGTGCCTTAAAGCGTTGTCTATTTGCAACTTAGTTACAGCTATTGCACATGCGGTAATGTAAAATAGTGGTTTTAAGCAGTACTGACACAAACTTTTTCACATATGTTTTTTTTTTCTTCAAACGATAGGTTAAGTCCCCTAGAGCGTGAAAATGCATTGGTAAGCGTGAATCTTGCTTGAAAATTAATTTTCAGCGTATTTTTTATTAGCTAGTTTCGGTTCCTACTGTAACCTTACGTCACGACATGTAACGACATGGTATCAGCAACGCCACCAGGTGGTAGTATGTGCCCGCGGAAATGTTCGTGACGTGTCCTCGTCCGCGCGTCACTTCAATGGTCTGCTTTGTCCGCTGCACGCGGCACGTATGGCAACTGTCGCGAAAGGGGGCACAAGTTTGGGATGGCATCGCCTTTAAGGCGCAGGTTCTTTGCCGACAATTTAAAGTTGGTCAGCAGAAGCATGTTGCGTCTGCACGCGTCTGGAGTGAAGTGCAGCGAACAGAGTAAGCTGCGCTTAATTGGCGTCGTAAAAGTCGACCCACGCTTGTCTCAGCACCAGATTGAATGGAAATCGGTGTAACTTGCACCTACCGTCCCCGTTTCGCTGGCGCAAGACTTTACAGAGCGAAAATCGCCACTATGACAACGAAATAAAAAAAATGGATTTCTTTGCCTTTGATAAGCGTCAATGTTGTATTTGTGTGCATGTACACTATACCAGACTACGCTAGCTCGCTTCACAGGTATGCTGGACGACAGTGACCTCACGACAGCAGGGCGCGAGCGGACGATCGAAAAGGCGATGCACAAAGTGCCATTGTTTTGTGTTTTGGTGATCGACATCATCAAAACGAGTTAGACTGCTGCGTGACGTCATCAGGATTACTACTGTAGGCTGACGTAAATTTAGTGTCGATGTTGGTGGGTGCGACGCAAGAAGTGTGACTTTATTATAAAAATAAGATATCTTATAAGCATTTGCTGAGCTTCACAATAACTCAGAGCCGTCTCTGCATACAGGAGATTCGTATGGCAGAGTAACTCGTCTCCGGAAAAAAGTCTCATTACCCATTTAGGTGAAAAATTGTACAGCTGTTATGGAGGAAGAAAACTTCATTGAAGATTAGGGGCTTGGCTTTCACTGCAGCAGCAAAGCTTTCTAGAAAATGCACTGAAAGCAATCGATTGGTACTCCATTTTCTACGCAGTGGGATTTACCAGTTCTACCACATCTCGTTCATGTGGGTGGCCTTCGTCGGGTTCGTCGTGCACCTAATTGTCTCATTAGCCGTGAGCCTGGCCTTTGGTAAGCATACTCACGCATGCAAGAATAATGCGTACACATAATGATCGACACTTACTGGTACCGCTGTGTTCGCGTTAAGAAGGACCGTTAGTTAACTGAGTTGGTTCGGGTGCATGATTTTGGTAAGGTGCGATGAAGCGAACGAGAACACTAACGAACCACACAAACACAAGTGCCTTGTGCTCATGTGATTTCTTGTGTTCGCGCTTGTGCTCCTGTGTTTCGTCAGTCTTTCCGTCTTCATTGTCGCGCCATTCTAAAACCTCGCGGTGTATTTACTATTCAAGTAAGACGAACTCTGACCATCTTCCTATAGGCATGTCTTGAAGAAAGTTTTTCAAACGAAAAATCAAAGACTGTCTTGCCCAACTCCGCAAATACTTCATGTCTTATACGCAGGTATCTACACTTAGGATATATGCAACCAATGCAAACCTACTACAGCTACTCTTAGATACATGCTCTGGGAGTGCAGCATTGTGTATAAAAATAGCATCGGGGCAAGGTGGGATGCCGCCTTTAGTAGCCCCAACCTAGACGACCAGAAACAAGGCCGTCCAGCAAACCCACGATGCCACTATTAGGCTAGACCTTTCCGTACCAAAGTAGAAGCCCTGAGCTCACACATGCGCTCCTTGCAGGACACTAAAAGGTTATTTCTTTACTCACGAAGTGCCAACACTATTTGTATATCAGCGTAACCATGGATGAGATTACATTTTTTTGTTCAAGGGAGGCTTGCATTGCCTTGCAAATTGTCGTTGTAGGTATGACTAAAAGAAGGAACGAAAGAAACAAATAAAAAAATTGGGAGGGTTTCACGCCTACGCCCCCGTTTTCTTGAGAGGACAAGTGGTTCTCAAATTTTATTTTTTTTCAAGGAAGTGGTGCAAGCTTTGCAGCAGAGAGCGGTAATTGTGTGTACGTCGTAGGGGGGGAGGGCTGTGGTTACGGTGTTTGGCTGCTGACCCGAAGGTCGCGGGTTCGATCCTGGTCACAGCTGTCAAATTTTGACGGAGGCTTGAGACCCGTGGGTTGTGCATTGCTGGGACATGATAAAGAACACCAGACGGTCGAAATTTCCGAAGCCCTTCATTACGGCGTGCCTAGTAATGATACGACTATTTCATTGCCTAAAATGCCATAAATTTTGTTCCCTTTCTACGTTTCGCAGAATGGCGTAGGTCGGAAGTCGTAGACCCTACCTACGTTTGCCCCCTGGTCTGGAAGTACATGCGCAACAAACCGGAAACGAGTGACGAGAGGGATGAGAAGATCAAAGAGAGACTGTCAATGGTCAGTACGGAAATCTGTTGAAGCCGCTCACGCAGAGGCAAAGTGTGCTCTCCCCTAGGCCTAACCACCAGATGGAGATGCGACGTCATGATGCTGCGTGGAGGTTTATGCCCGAGTGATCGCAGCAGAAGAATAGGAATGGGGTGGAGCACCTTTGGCGAGCACTCTCAAATTATGACAGGTAGATTGCCACTATCCCTCAAGAGGAAGGTATATAACAGCTGTATCTTGCCGGTACTTAGCTACGAAGCAAAAACCTGGATACTTACAAAGAGGGTTCAGCTTAAATTGAGGACGACGCAGCGAGCAATGGAAAAAAACGGTAGGTGTAACCTTAAGAGACAAGAAGAGAGCAGAGTGGATTAGGGAACAAACGGGGGTTAAGGATATCATAGCTGAAATCAAGAAGAAGAAATGGACATGGGCCGGACATGTAGCGCGTAGACAGGATAACCGCTGGTCGTTAAGGGTAACTAATTGGATTCCCAGAGAAGGCAAGTGAGTTAGGGGGAGACAGAAGGTTAGGTAGGCAGATGAGATTAAGAAGTTTGCGGGTATAAATTGGCAGCAGCAAGCACAGGACCGGATTAACCGGCGGAACATGGGAGAGGCCTTTGTCCTGCAGTGGACGTAGTCAGGCTGATGATGATGATGATGATGATCGCAGCTTTGATGTGCTCGCTGCTCTACGCTGTTTCGTTTGATACTTAGGCACAATAACAAGCGAACTTGAAACGAAAATATGTACGTATGCAGCAGCTTACCATTTTAGACCATCTAAGAGGGGCAGCTCTCCATTGGCAGACTGCCTCAGGTTCGCGAGCTTGCAACGCAGCGTCTCTGGCATGCGTCTGATTGGTCGAACCCAGATCACAGGACCTACCTGCTCAGGCAAAGGACCCGTTAGGTTTTTCATGAACGTCTGCTACTAGGTTGCAGGCTAGCCTAAGACAGCCTCACTATAGAATGGAGAAGATAGATTTTAGAATACGGGCCCACCTTTCCTACTACTTTCGGCTATTGAATTGCGTTGCTATAATCTTATCTCTAGCATCTATACATATATGTATTGTACTGGGAGTCCAGTAAGCCATCGACAAAATCTGGTATATTGTATACGTATACGAGCTGCGCCATGAAAAGGAGAATTGTCGGCACGTTAATGTTAAAAAACCGTGAATCTAGCAAGTGTGACTTGGCAACTCTGCCGCCCTTAGAAGCTTGTACTTTAGCTAAATTACTAAAGACGTGATGCTCACTGAATTTATTTACTCCGTAGCTTGATGACTACCCAGACTTCTCCGTATTGTAAATGGTGACATTCACCACATCAGTTCAAGACGTAAAAGACGGAGTTTATGACTCACATATATTTATCGAGCTGGAATAAATAATATGAAAGAGGAAATCAAATGATTGCTCTGAATGTTGAGTGATCAGTTATGTTATTTCAAAAGCCACACGGCAATAATAAGCAGCCACAGCGGTGGTACACTGTTTACGATGTTCGCCTGCTGACCCGAACGCTGACGATTCGATCCCGATCGTGACGGTAGCACATGCTAGAGGTCAGTATACTTCCACTATGCTATGGTTGGTGTACTTATATTGAGGTCCTCATTAAAGAACCAGAGGTGGTCGATATTTCTGGAGCCTTTTGTTACAGTATGCCTGATGACCACATCCTAGTTCTTGGTCTTTAAATTGCAGTTCTTCTTCTTCCTATATTATTATTATTATTATTATTATTATTATTATTATTATTATTATTATTATTATTATTATTATTATTATTATTATTATTATTATACAGAAATCGTCAGTGGTTGATCCGGAGCAGGCTTTATTTTTGCGTGCTTGAACTAAGCTATGGCATTTTTTCCCCACAGAATCCACCGACAACAATGGAACTGAAAACCTTCATCTTCGATTCTAACCAACGAGCGGAAGCGTAGTGAGTCCGAGTGTTCATCGGGGGCAAATCAGCGTTCTCCTTCTTAAATGACAAGATGGCCAGTCTGTGCGCTTATTGAGGCTGCTCGTATCTAGTCACAAGTTACATTCACAGAAGAGCCGACCGACAAAAACATTCGTTACTTTTCCACTTTGGTTTTCATGTTCTGGCTTTGAGTATTACTAGAAAATATGTGAGCTTTCTTTCATAATACATGGAAAGATAAAAAAAAAGATCGTGGACCGCTCATCTTCAGCCAGGTACATAGAAAGATTTTAAGCTTTTGTGAATTTTTGTGAGAGGAAGCTAAGTGTTTCGATAAATGCACACTCGAAATTGCTAGGGCAACACGCTGTGAACCCTACAGCTACTTAGTATGCTAGCTAAAGGGGAGGTCTGGGTGGAATACATGAAAGATAGAACAATAAGAAAGTGCTTGAGGAAAAGGAGTTTTCATAAAATCCCGAAATGATAATAAAATCAGCAGATCCCACGTACCTGGGAATCGACGTTATGCCAAGCATGCTGAAGGGAGGTTACTGTGGTGCAGTTTTTTAATTCGGCAACACGCCGGGAAATGACACTAAATATTCTTACAAATGTTGCACGCACAGATATATGTTGACGAGTTGCAGTTGTTTCAGTAACAAGTTGCTTATATAACCAGCTGTTCCCACTTGGGCAACAATGCCGACTGTAACATGCGCATTAGCAACACCAGAAGCTGATATGAAGTGCTGATGCTCGCGAAGATGCTGGCCCTGGACACTGCTACAAAAATAGACTTCAATGCATAGCACCTAACCACAATTGACATTTACTTAACGTGACGGCTGTATCAAAAGGAGTACATATGTAATGTTTATAAAATTGCGTAGGGAGCACTGCAACCACTATTGACGTTTCACGAAGAATAGCGTCTATATGAAAAGCAGTTCTGAAACCTGGCGTAGCTCTGTGGTAGAATGCTTCATTGCCATGCAGAATTGTTTGGTTCGATTTGAGCTGAAACCCCGAAATTTATTCTGTGTTTTCGTTGGTTCAGCGCTATGATGTCGGGTATTGCTTAACGCTCACGTGTTAAAATTGCCCATGTGTGTTCTCGTCGTTCCTGGGTAGATAGTAAGTGTCAATCACCTGTGGCACATACGCGCATACCAGCGGCACATACCCGCCTGTGGGTATGTGCCACTGTCTGGCGGGAAGTGTTTGATGACGTACGCGACGGGGTTGTGACATTATTCATTTCTTGACCAGCGCGTCATATTCGTCAAATCATCTGACCCTCCCCTGCTAATTTTGGTTCATGCGCCGCCGTGGCGGTCTAGTGGCTGATGTATTCGGCAGTTCACCCACAAGTCACGGGATCGAATCCCGGCTGCAGCGGCTGCATTTGCGATGGAGGCGGAAACGCCGTAGGCCCATGTGCTCAGATTTGGATGCACGTCAAAGGACCCCAGGTGGTCGAAATTTCCGGAGCCCTCCACTACGGCGTTTCTCATAATCATATGGTGGTTTTGGGACGTTAACCCCCAGATATCAATCAAATCTAATTTTGGTTCACGTCAAGTTAAGGGGGTGACTACAAGAGCACCCAAACGTAAGCGGTTATATGATAGATAGATAGATATATAGATAGATAGATAGATAGATAGATAGACAGATAGATAGATAGATAGATACATAGATAGATAGATAGATAGACAGATAGATAGATAGATAGATGGACAGATAGATAGACAGATAGATAGATAGATAGATAGATAGATAGATAGATAGATATATAGATAGATAGATAGATAGATAGATAGATAGATAGATAGATAGATAGACAGATACGCTCAAATTCGCCTGAGTTCGCGAAAATTGCTTTGCATTAAAAAGTCTCGAAAGGGAACGATTACATCCCTGTCAAAAAAACACGTAGTTATTTTGTAAAAGGGGCATAAATGAACGTGGATTAGATGATGTATGATGCACTTTCTTTTCGTTCTGCGTGGTGTAAAATTCCGTTATAAACACGTAGAAGCTACTTTTTTTATATCCCGTCAGGTAAAGCGGTGTGTGTGTGTGAAGATGGACCTGTCTTTAAGGTTATGGACGCATTTGAATTCTCCGCACAGTTTATTGTGTAAATGGGTGCCATAATAATGAAATAAGTGGCTTTACTTTACATTCGAAAATGCGAAATGTTCACCAAATTGGACCCTTACTTTTAGAAGTAATACTGTCACGCATCAAGAGCCGTAGAGGCGAGAGGACAGCGGGGAGAAAGACACGAGCTTGTATCTTTGAATGAAGCGCTAACACACACTTCGTCTTTGTTCTCTTCGCCCTTTTCGGCTGGCTAGGGCTTGCCGGCTCACAGTGCATTAGAAAGATGTGCAGATTAGGGTTATCAATTTCACCGTCTCTACACAATGAAATTATTATTTGCTTATTCATAAAATTACCCTTACCAAGCTTTGTGTCAAACGCGCAGACAAATATGATGGCTTTTCGCTCCAATTTCGCGAACACTGGCATATACAGCACTGGTACCTTGAAGAGAACGAATAGACTGACGCGAACTCCTCGCGGTGTTTCCGGCTTCTACTTGTGGCTTCTCGTTCGTTCGTGTCTTCGTTGTCGCGCAGTAAAATGAAGAAAAGAAGATTAACCACTGACTTTTTCAGAATACTGCTATCAGTAAGCTCTTTGAGATAGCGACCACACAGACACGACGCAAGATTTGACTAAGGATTTGCGATATGAAGACTTATGCATCATAGCTGTGCTGAGGTCGTTTCTAAGCATAATGTGCACACTCCTCACTGGATTGACCGCCCCATCAGCTCTAAGCGCACTGCGAGTTCTGGATACCTTGGAGCCAGTCTTCGCAAGCCTTTTTTAACATCGTGGATTGCAGAGTACTTCATGTAAGACACAATTGTGGTGGTTTGGGCGTGTTAGTATGAACTGAAAATTTTCTAAGCGTGCAAGAAGACGAGGAGAAAAAAAACAAGACGCACCACACACAGGATAAAAAAGAAATTACGCCTGCGCATCATGCATGTTTCTCGGTCCTCATCTATTTGCATGCTAATAATTCATCGATCACCTTAGCAGTCGAAGTTGACGCGTACTCTGAGACAGTACGCAGTTTTAAGACCTTCTGGGCATGCGCAGAACTCGCTGCTATGTGTGCGAACATATTACCTTCCTTGTATTTCGTTCTTCCCTTTTCTATCCACTTTCTCACCCTTTCCTTGTAGCAAACTGGGTAGAACCTGATTAACCTCTCACTTTCTATTTGGACTCTTTCTCCCTCTCTCTCCCGAGGTAGCGTTATTTACAACGTCAGATTCACTATATTAGTGTTCACTAAACGACCATTCTCTTGTGTCTTAGCAAGATTGTCACTCAGTGCTCGAGCACTAAAATGATTGGAATGGCACACTTTTCGCTGGTGTGAATGCACGCTGCAAACGAAGTGACACAGAACGACGGTAATCGTATTGTGGTTTTAGCACGTAGTGCCGAAATTTCATTGTTTTGCTGTAGTAAATGTAGTGGGCACAGAGATGCCTTTTAGTGGAAGAAGGGCTCAATGTGTGATCGCTGCCATGATTCCATTCAGCAATTGCACCAAATTAATTAGTGCGAGCCTCAATTTTAGAGGACACTGAACAGACGCAACGAATTTGTTTAGATTAATAAACTGAGCCCTAACGGTTGTAACGTCCTGAATTGCACTGTGAGAGGTTCATTATAAAAAAAAAATCTGGTTGATTGTTTCATTTTGAAATTTTGCATTAAAAACAGGTGACGTCACAGATTTGAAACTGTATTTATCATATTTTGGCATTATTGGCCTAACGAAGTTTCCTGAATCTTGTCGTAGTAAGTCTATGGCCCTTGAACAAGACAATGTACCCCATTTTTGCCTTATAGAGAATGCGTAAGCTCTAGCAAGTGCCGTAAAAACACGTTATGTCACGGTGAGCGGCGCTAAAACATCGAAGGGGTGTCGCCACACACATTTTGTTTTTGTACGTTCTATCGCTTTCTAAGCGTATTCACATAAAAAAGTGTGGTGTTTTTAGTATCCTCCGAGGACAGCTGCGTAATAAGAGAAAAATCTTTTTGTACTTTAGTATCGCTTTCAGCTGTAGGTTGTCGCAGATGTGATATGGACATGGAGTTGTGACTGCTCAGTTCACTCTGCGCTAATCACATTTGACGTTCGGCGTGACTGGTGACTGGCTTTCATGCACATCTCTGTTACCAAATAACAGTGACTATGGCCAGAGTTCTTCAATGCTTTTCTGGTCACGAAAGTCTGCCCGCAGATTCATACAGGGAGAACAACTACAGCTATAGAGTGGCCGCGACCAGCGTGGGGGGCATCCGTGCACGCCCACTGCACTTGGCTGAATGCTGTGCTCATTCAAAACAATAGGGAGCTTTAGAATAACGCTTACAGGCGCTGCAGGCGTCACCGGCGTAGCGGGCGCCTTATGAGCTTTAGAATAGCGTTTGCCTTCCTGCAAACCGCAAAGCACAATAGCAGCGACACCGTAGCCTAGAAACTAGCGTTTGCCGGCTGAATGCGGGCCGCACACGTACGCGGCCGCTATTCCGGATTTTCTGCGGGCGGGCCACGAGTGCGAACGGTGACTCGCGTTACGACGCATGCGTAGTGACAGCGACCGCACCTCAAGGACTCGCGGTGCGTTATTCTGAAACTTTCTAATATAAAGTTTTTGAATAGCGTACGCAAACTGCTATCCGTGGCGGTCGCTACTACTGCGCATGTGTCATAACGCTAACCACTGTTAGCGTTTGTGGTTCTTCTGCGAGAAATTCGAAGTAGTGCGCGGCCCGCAAGATGCGCAAAGCCACATTGTGTTTACTCCAGCGTGCGTCAGAGTTGGCGCCCACACGAAAACTCGTATGGCACCCATAAGGAAACGCTACGCTTTAAACGCCCGCTTATTTAGCCTACGCTATTCGAAAACTATATAATGATTTATCCTGTGCCAAACCGAAATATTTCAACTACACTTTATATAAGTCGCCTGACACACAATGTGGTTCTAGCACACGCGTGTGAAAAACTAGGTTCGCATATTCATTTTGAACACATGGAGGCTGTGATAGTTCCAGTCGTATCGAGCAGATATATGAGCTGTACATGATGTTTAAGTGTGCCTACTTAAGTCGAGGACGAGCTAAAGCACCAGGCACAGCAATTTTTTTTACTCAGGTGTGACACTAATACAAGTATGCTATTTTGAAAGTTTTGTACTGGAGTAGATAACTTGTGACGCACTATGCCCATTACAACAGTACCGACTGAGCATATTGTCGTTTCCAGAAACCACTAAAACGCTTGATTTGGGAGTTTTTAACTCCTTTACGTGCCTCGCGAGCAGTCCGCCTTCCCAGATATCGCTTGACCCTTACGTAATTGAATACGCTTGCAAATGCGTTATCTGGATTGCCCTTAAACACGAAACGTTCAGCTTGAAGCGCGCCTAGACTTAACGCTTTACCAACATGCCAAAAAAAAACAGGGGGGGGGGGTAGCTAAATTCACAAGAACAGCATGCCACAAGCCATTCCATTAAGTACGCTTACTCCTCTATTCTAGAACGTCCCTTCACAAAACGATTAACCTTGACTTGAGAAAGTCGATGGGAGCGCCGTTATGCGCGCAGAGCAAGTATACCTGCATATTAGCGATAATCTGTAGTGATTCGTCGAGAATCGACCTTAGCTCAACTCAGTCAAGCTAAGAGTGAAATTCAAGTCGACGAGCGTTTGTGAACACGGGGACAACCAGAAACGATGTGTGCGCTCGACATAGGGCGCGATGGCGCCCTTTTGCCGTGCTTTAGCTTTATCGCAAGAGCGTAGTAGTCTCTCCTCGGTGTTGCACAGGTTCGATGTGTATGACTGGAAGAGTGTCGAACTGTGAAGTGGCCGGTCACGTCGCCGTGGTGTTGCTCTTTGTATAACTGACTTAACCACATTGTCGTGCTCTTATTGGCGAAGGCGTGGCTGTACCGACGATGTTTTGCGTATAGCAATTGGCGAAATAAGAACACTCTTAAATGTGTGCGAGAATTTGCGAAGCAACCATGCGTCAGGACAACCCGGACATGTCGAGTGTGCTGTTCAGACTTTGCAACAAGCTGCATTGCCAACTCGTCGCTTTCTTGAGAGTGGAGTTCATGTAGTATTGCATCTGTTTGGAATGCTGAAAACAGCACTAAATGCGACCTCCTGGTAAGCATGAGTCTTTCTAGAACAATTTGTTTGCTTGTTTATTCGCAGCGTGATTTTTACTGAATTAAGATTCATGCTTAAGTACATAGGAAATATTAGTTGCCTCAGTATAACAGATTGCAAGGCTCAGTTTTGTTCACCACCACTGTGAGTTCATGATAACGTTGCAATTTATGTTATGCGTTTATGCTTACGCATCGTGACATTCGGTGTTGCTTTTGTCGTAAACTGTTTACGGGACAGGTAATTTGGCTGGTATGATAAATCATCGAAATCAATTTTTATGTCGATCGTTTAAGCTAGCCGATGAAAGAGTTTATCTTCCTCAATATCACAATTTTGTTACCTCAAACTAACCTGCCCGGTATAGCGATTACTGTACAAAATACTGCTGTCAGCACCTACCAAGCGCCTCAGGATATAGCACTAAATGCACAATAGCTCGTTTCTTTATTCTTTACATACCGAGTACTGGGGTTCTGCTTTGGTGTGTGATGTATTTGTGCAAAGCACTCGAGCATACTAGTACGGCACAGGCGAAGACCTCAGTGACATCATGGTCGGACCTTAACACGTTCATGGCTCCTAGCAGGACTAATGCTATTATCCACAGCAAGACAGAAGCTATGTCTACGCTCGCTTTGCTTGCTGTTACTGACGGACTTCTAAATCAAACGACTGCGAAGTTAGACTGATACCAACAAAGAAGCATATTCACCGAAAAAAAGTTATTAGTTGAAACGACTGGTAGTCGGTACGCTCACTTATGATAAAATTTTTGTGGGGGGCCTCTACTTTCTATAAAGACTATTTCCTGTGGCCAGCTGCCATGTTTCTTCGCCGGGCCCATGGTAACAAAGTGAATCGAGTCGTGCGATGTTCTAAAAACACTGCGTTGAATCTTTCGTGCCCCGCACATCAAATTAATTTAGCCATTGCCATTACCTATTGCTAGAAATACCAAGATCCGCACATACCAAGACCTTATTTCAACATTCGACGAAACAACTTCAAATTATATGTCGATGAACCGTTTTGTGAATTCGTGTTTTACATTGATATTCTACTTAAAGTAACATACCGTGTCTTAGTACTCACTGAGTTTTTCACTTTTTTTCTGGCAGCGGATTTGTTGCTTCGTTTACGGATAGCTTGGGTTGTTAAGTTTGTATATTTCTCATTTACCATATAAGTTGTTATATACTCATTCATATTCATTAATATGCTTGTGAAATTTAAATATGGTGCAAGCCTTTGATTCCCTATGCTTCAGCATGTTTGCTTTTCCAAGAAAAACAACCGGATGTCTAAAAAACCACTGCCCGAACACTCCGCACAAAAGATTAACCAGCGAAAGCTGAACCGTGCGGCCCCGGTATTTGGCAGTGGGTTCAGCACACCGCTGCACCGAAGCTTTTCACAAATATTGGTTACGTGTTCGTGCATATTAATGAGGTTAGACTCATGCTTGCCTTGGGTTTACCACAGTGTTGATTCTACATGCCACACATTGTGGCTTTTATGATCAAGGTCGTGGAGGAGTGTATTTAATGAATAAATTGTTTCACAATGCTTTGATTACCATCGCTCTTCTCGAATCGTCAAGTACGCCACTCGTTACTGTTCCGTAATAGTGTACGCTACTAACTTAGTGTAAAAAGTAACCGGTAAAGGCATCACTTGTAATTCGTTACCACCAGCACTGCATGTTATCTACTTCAATTGAAACATGACCGAGGGAAAAAAGATGCAGTTTGAATTCCGATGTACCATGCAGCTATGGGCACAATTTTCACGCAGTAGCCTCTTGAATTAGCCTAAACCTATAATACACAATTTCATTTTTGATTTAAAAGCGCCGCCATTCCTGGCTGATAGGTGATCATTTTACCTGTTTACTAAGGCATGCTATGAAATTATCACGATGATGAAATGCTGAATGTACCACACCAAGCATTTTATGCAGGCGATTTCATGGTAGCACCGTTTTTTTTATTCGGATACAAAACTGTAATCTTACCAGTCCAACATACCGGCGCGCTGGAGCATAAGAGGAAAATATTGTAATAACTGTGGTAAAAGTAAAAGGCACCTGACGAGCATAGAAGACGAAGGTCTGCAGCCCGACCAGCACTCGAGAGCGACTGCAGCCCTTGGGGCTATGGTGTTTTTGCACAGCCTTTCTTTCATCGAAGGTTTATGCTCATCGAAGGTTTATGTTTATGAAGACGAAGTTTTTTCCTGAATGGAACGCTGGTTTCAGTCTCTGTTATTTTTTCTCGTTTTCTTTGGTGCTAGTGGAAGACGCCGCTCTTCTGCCTGCAGAAATGGACGTAGAATCACCAGGGCCTCCACCCATACGTTCCGCGTCGTCTGTGGCCACTCTAAGAAATCACTCCGGCCACCCAAGTAACGTCGACAGTGAGGACACGCTCATGTACTCTACGGCCAGTGATGAGAGCTCCGATGAAAGTGACTTTGTGCCCGTGGCAAGACACAAGGCGAAGAGAAGGCTGCTTACGACATCTCCTTCCCAAAGTAAGGCCACCACGAATATTCAAGAGCCACCGGTTCACACTATCTTGTTTGTCCTGCTGAATGCCGCTGACAGCATGAACTTACTTAATCGCCAGGTCACGTCTATGTCACTTGTGGCGCTCGTTCCGGGACAAATAACAGACGTGAGAATCATTGGCCGCAAGAACGTTCTGGCGATAGATGTTACGCAACGTACTGCTCTCGACGTATTGACCAAGGTGAATGTGCTCGGGAACATCAACGTACGTTCTTTCACACCAGATGGCAAGGACTCTAGGGCAGGCGTTATCTACGACGTCGACACTTCTATCAGCGATATTGATTTTCCCACTCTAATCAAACCAGTGACGGAAGCTACTATAATCTTGCAAGCCCGCCGTCTCGGGAACTCACGATGCGTGAAACTAGTTTTTGAGAGTGACAGCCTCCCAACGCAAATAAGAGTTGGTCATTTTCGACACACAGTACGGCCGTTCGTGCCGAAACCTCTTCAGTGTCGGAAGTTCTGTAAAATAGGACACGTGAGTGCAGTTTGAACAAGTTCTGCTGTGTGCTCCCGATGCTCGGAGTCGCACAACACGGAAGCCTGCCCGGCAGAACATCGCAAATGCGGCAATTGCCAAGGTCCTCACGAGGCGTCATCAAAGCAGTACCCAAATGTGAAGAAGGAGATGCAAGTGCTGAGGCTGATGGCCAGAGACTGTTCTACTCACAGGGAGGCTGCTGCCAAAGTGCGACGTCGGCGTTCGCGCCATAAGAAAACTCCTAGGACATCCTCTGCCAAGGCCAGGGATACACCGCTACCCCATATCACGTACTCACCACCACAAGCATCAACAAGTGCCAACAACAAGCATCCTCAGAAACACGCAAGAAACATTGACCCTGACGCGTGGCCAGCGCTGCTGTCAGTGACACCGCCAGTAGAGCGGCAGCATCGCCCACTGAAAGCTACTTCAGAGCGAGTAAGTCATGACAGTCAAGATAACAAAATAATAGACGTGATTAAGACCCTCATAAAGACAATTTGAGTACTCCTGAATAATATTCAGACTCCGGCTGCCCACAGCGCTCTTCAAATATTGGACGCTTTGAATCCGGTGCTATCAATTTTACAGGAGCACCATGGCTCTTTGTCTGCAGCCCTTCCGTAAACAAGTGAAAGAGGCATCAATTTTCCAATGGAATGCCCGAGGTCTTAAACCCCGCATTTCGAATTTTCGACCATATGTTTTCAAGAATCAGTTTCCAATTATCGTAATTTGTGAAGCACGTCTTCACAATGCTATGCGACTTTCTAAATACGAGGCTTTCAGATCTGCAACCCGTAACGAAACCAGCAAGGTCATTGTTTACATCCGGTGCGAACTCACATATATTGAGCATCCAGTAACACCGGACGACAGCAACCAATACGTGTGCCTGACAGTTAAGCGTAAGAACGTGAACTTCACGCTAGTGGCAGTATATATTTCGCCTTCAGGCCGCTTTGACCCAGCAAGATTAAGCGCCATTATATCAGCGACACCGGGGCCATGGATTATTACCGGTGATTTTAACGCTCATCACCCCCTGTGGGGAAGCCAGAAGATGGACCGTTGGGGAAGAGATGTGTCCTCCTTTGCATCTGACCACCAACTATATTGTTTAAATGACGGCGCTCCCACGTTTTTACGGGGTCTTACATATAGTAGCTGTATCGACCTAACTTTTGTGTCAAGTAGCCTAAACACCAAGGTGCAGTGGTTTGCGGACAATGAAATGCATGGGAGTGACCACATTCCCTCCTATGTAAAAATCAAGGGGCTAAGCAAGTCGCAAATCACGCCAACTTCATGAATAGACTGGTCAAAGTACAGATCATCCACAGAGAAGCAATGCGAGAGAAACCAAGAAGGTTCTCTTGAAAGCCTAGAAGGTATAATGAAGGCCGCTATTCAAGAGGCAACGTTTCATTGTGGACCTTTGCCAGATTTTTGCAAATATGAGGTGGAGTTTGAGCGACTACGCGCAATCCGTCGTCGCGCCGAACGACGTTATAGGCGCACAAAATCCATCTACGACTTGAGGGAAGTGAGACGTCTACAAAAGAAGATTCAACGTCGAATCAATGCACTACACTCGCAACAATGAAAGTCACTATTCAAGTCGCTCGATCCCCATAAACCTCTTTCGCAAATATGGAGAATAATCCGCGGCCTACGAACATTGCCACAACAGAATCGTCCGTTCAAATGCCTTGCTCTCCACCAAGGCCGGCGTGAGATCGATGTAGCGGAAGACGTCTGTGCCAGGGTTGCAAACAAGGGGTCCGGGATCAACATGAGTAACCTACGAAACGCGCCGGTGTCCAGAGACACTCGAATGAACAATATGTTTTCTCTAGAGGAGATTCAGGTAGCATTTACAGCATGCAAGCGCTCGTCATCGCCTGGACCCGATGGAGTCACTTACATAGCCCTTGCTAACCTAGGACGAACAGCTAGGCGTGCCCTTCTAGCTGTATACAATGACTCGTGGAGCAACGGTTTGGTTGCTCCTTCGTGGAAGTGCAGCCGCCTTGTGCCCCTGCTCAAACCAGGCAAATCGCCTCTGGACATGGCCTCCTATCGCCCCATCGCGCTTGCCAGCTGTTTTGGAAAGTAGAGAATGGTGCTGACTCGCCTGGAGTGGTACTTGGAACATAACAATATATACCCCGATGCTTTGACCGGCTTTCGACGTGGACGGTCTTCAGTGGACAATGTTGTTGATCTTGTCACGTCTGTACAACAGCAGAAGAGCCTAAAGAGATTATCAGTGGCACTTTTCTTGGATATTAAGGCTGCATACGACAATGTATTACATGAAACCATCCTGGACGCCTTGGGCAGCATTGGATTGGGAGGCCGCGTTTACCAATGGATATGCAGCTATTTGAAGGACACAACCTTCTTCGTTCAGACAGAAGATGGCGCAACAAGGCAACATCATACTTATCGCGGCGTACCTCAAGGTGGGGTCCTAAGACCCATACTTTTCAACCTTGCGCTCATCGGCCTCGTTTCGTCCTGCCACACTCCGTACATCTGTCGATATACGCGGACGACATCTGCATCTGGGCATCAGGGGTCACGCGTCTACACGTACGAGCCAGGCTTCAGACAGCGTCTACACTGACGTCAAACTACCTTCAAGGACGTGGACTGGAGCTGTCTTATGAGAAATGCTCACTAGTTGCGTTTACACGCAAGACAATGACGCCATACCATATCAGAATTAATGGACACACAGTCAGCTATCAAAAGACTCACCGTTTCCTGGGAGTAATAATAGATCGTGATTTGTCTTGGAGCCCTCTTATCGCTCACATGAAGAAGAAACTGACCATGATCACCCACGTCCTAAGGTTTCTTGCGGGAAAATCATGGGGTGCATCGGTACGAGCCATGCTTCAACTGTATGCTGCACTTTTTCTTGGCTTCATGCGCTACAGCCTACCTGTGCTTGGCAAGGCCCGCATAACAAACGTACACGTCCTCCCGTCATTACGAGCTCAAGCACTGAGAATATGCCTCGGGCTGCCGAGATGCGCATCCTCAGCAGCGACTGTTGCAATCGCTCATGAACACCCTATTACAACCTACATTCGTGTGGATGCTTTAAGAACGCACATAAGACATGCCACCCGGATTCAATCGCATCACCTCGCCTCCCTTCCAACTTCCTGGCCATGCTCTGCGTTCTGCTCTATTATTGCCCCACATCGCACGGTGATTGCCACGAACTTCACTCACGCAGCAAGACCGTCGCTACCATTGTGGTGTCTACATCCACTGGAAGCTTTGATAACCATCGCCGGAATGCAAAATAAGAAAAATTTGTCAAATTTGGCCCTAAAACAAAGAACATTACTGTTTCTGCATGAGAAACACAGTGGACGCATTCACATTTACACGGATGGGTCGGTCACTTCAACAAGTTCAACAGGCGCAGTGGTGATTCCAGAGAAATCCATCACAATAAAGTTCAGGACCTCGCATCTGACATCATCCACGGCGGCAGAACTCGCTGCTATTTGTGCCGCTCTGGAGTTCCTAGTTGAAGAACCGCAACACACATGGTCAATATTCTCTGACTCCAAAGCAGCTCTCTAGAGCATTGCCTCGCCATATCGTCATGGACCAAACGAACAGCAAATTGCTGAAATACGACTGCTTCATCACCGGGCTATAGAGAAACAACATGACATAGCGTATCAATGGATACCAGGCCACTGCAGCATTGATGGAAACGACCGTGCAGATGAAGCAGCCCGAACTGCTCATGATGATGCCTCTTGTGTAGCTATACCATTATCAAGAACGGACGCCACTGCAAGGCTTCAATCCTTTGCACGAGAACTGACACTCGCTCAGTGAAATTCACCGGCATTCACCAACGTCCGCCTTCATAATCTGGACCCACACCTACAGCTCCGTCTTTCATCAGGAATAACCAGAGCAGAGGAGACACTTTTGTGCCGTCTGTGGATTGGGGTGGCCTTTACGAATGCTTATTCGTTTCGACTCGGAATGACCAGAAGCCCGACATGTGACAACTGTGGCTGCGCAGAGACTCTCTCCCATCTTCTCTGCGAGTGTCCCCGCTTCAGCGTGCCAAGAAAAGAACTGTCAAAAGCTTTAGGTAGAATAGGCAATCGCCAATTGTCGGAAGAAAGGGTATTAGGACACTGGCCGAGACCATCCTCTGCACGCAAGGCGTTAAGAGCGTTGTTGCGCTTCCTGCGGGCAAGTGGTCTTAGAGACAGACTGTAAACAGCGTCGTGGATCGTCTGATGACCTTCTCTCTCTTTTTTACAACGTATATTTTTTATCATCCTTTATCCCCCTTACCCCTTCCCCAGTACAGGGTAGCCAGCCGGTCTGAGAACTGGCTAACCTCCCTGTCCTTCCTCATTTATTCCTCATCCTCCTCCTTATGCTGTTTCCTAAGACGACATAAAGATGAAAGAAAACTTTTTTTCTTTACTCGATGTATTGACATACCTTTGTCCCCACCTCTGCTCCCTAAAAAAGTTTTCTGCACCCAACATGAATTCGGACTGCCTTCAAGATTTGAGGCTTTGTAAGCTTTGGGCACGTCCCCTTGTTTTGCGCTGTCCGCATCGTCGGAACAGTGGCTAGGGTGCTTGGCTGCAGACCCCATAGTCGCGAGTTTGATTGCGGCCGTGACGGCTGCATTGCGATAGAGGCAAAATGGTAGAGACTTGCGTACTGTGCAATGTCAGTGCACGTTAAAGAACACCAGATGGTAGAAATTTCTGGAGTTCTTTTCTACGGCGTCTCTCATAATCATATCGTGGTTTTATGACGTAGAACTTCAGGTAGTATTATTGTTATAGAACCCAAGGTATTACGATGTCATGAAAGGACGTCATCATGTGACGTCACGTGATGTGATGTAAGGTTTCCGGCGTAAGGTTCGGTGATCCTTGGCAGCATAATGACGTTGCATTGTGACGTTCTCCTATTGTGATGGTGTTTTTTATCACACACGCTGGCGCCGCTAATGGTCAGTGTGTTTGATGAGGCATCCGAAGCTTTCGCCTTAATAAATTGCCTTATACACTGTATATGTGCGTCACTGAATGCCTAAGGCCTTCGGCGTTGCACTAGTTTCTTTTTACAGCGTTTCGTGCCAATGTTTGTCCCTTTTCATTCCACTGCATTGAACATTTCGCACGAAATTTACCCGTGGGAAATTGTTTAGGGCTGGAGTGCCCTCTGTTATATAGCTGGCGTTTGTTCACCTTGCCTAATATAAACATTCAATGAAAATAATTGTTTTTGTTGAACTCCATAATTGTGCTTTCACCGCTGCAAAGGCTTTCTTTAGCTGTAGAGTATGAATGTCTAAATCCTAAGGGTTTTACTGCCTGTAGCACGCAGCTTCAATACAGTGTTGAAAGTTTAAAGTTTTTATTATACAAGCTCAGAGTGTTCCCGATCAAACTTGCTACTCGCATAACATTCAGGAATGTATTTTAGTACAAATATGTTTTTAAAGATGAAATGGGACATGCATTTTGTCAAAACAAACTTGCGCGTCTCACACTTGTGGAGGCTCAACGAAAGAGCGCTGATCTCGGAACACGTCGAGACAACAGACGTGGTCCTGTAAACTACACACACATGTGTATATTTATTCACTTGGTTTTACAACTATGATTATACCAACCGACTTAAATGTATTGCCACGTTCCATTTTTCAAGTTTTTGTTATCGTCCCAAAACACCACACGCTTCTCAGTGCAAACCGCGCCTGCAGTTTTCTAGAGGGTTCCGGACTGTACTAGATCATTTCGATAAGATCACGCCCACTGTGCGGACGGTACAGATTGTTCTGGAACCTACGCCACCGCCAGTGATAACGCTAGAGCATTCGACAGCAAGAGTATAAATGCCGACGCGCTTCGCCGTTTGTCAGTTGTTGAACGAAGGCCGACGCTCCGTTGCCGCTATCAGTCCGAGACGGCTATCTGTGCAAGACTGCTGCTGTAATTGGACTTTCCGTTTACTGGGCACAGGTTTGCCCAAATAAACAGTTAAGTCTCAATTACCGACGACTTCGCTGAACGACAGTGGGCCGACCCGGAACTTAAGGCCCTAATAGAATATCTCGAAGGCAGGACCACCGAAGTCCCGAAGGTATTCAAGCGCGCACTTGCGTCGTTCTTCCTACGAAACGGTCTTCTACAAAAGAAAAACTTTTCACCACTTCAAGCTAAGTACCTCCTTGTGGTGCCTACAGCTCTGCGACCAGAACTCCTGAAGGCCCTGCACGACGATCCGACAGCAGGGCACCTCGGTGTTTCTCGCACGCTCGCGAGGACACAAGAAAGGTACTACTGGCCACGTCTTACCACCGACGTCACTCGTTATGTGAGGACGTGCCGAGACTTCCAGCGACGCAAGACACCGCCGACAAGGCCAGCGGGACTTCTGCAGCGAATTGATCCACCTTGCGGACCTTTCCAGCAGATTGGTATGGGCCTACTAGGGCCGTTCCCGACGTCGGCTTTCGGAAACAAGTGGATCGTGGTAGCTACCAACTACCTCACCCGCTACGCCGAGACAAAAGCCCTGCTAAAAGGCACTGTATCTGAGGTAACTAAGTTCTTTGTCGAAAATATCGTCCTACGTCACGGCGCGCCGGAGGTCCTTGTCACCGACAGAGGAACGGCATTCACTGCCGACTTAACTCAAGCGATCTTGGCATACAGCCAAACAAACCACAACGTATGTACCGCCGGACGACAGCGTACCACCCACAGACCAACGGCCTCACCGAGCGGCTTAACAAGACGATCGCCGACATGCTGTCAATGTACGTCGATGTCGAACACAAGACGTGGGACGCCATTCTTCCGTATGTGACCTTCGCATACAACACGGCGGTACAGGGGACGACGCAGATATCTCCATACAAATTGGTCTACGGAAGGAGCCCGGCAACGACGCTCGATGCCATGTTACCCAACGTCACCGACGAAGAAAACCTCGATTTGAGCGAGTACCTTCAACGCGCCGAAGAAGCCCGACAACTTGCGCGTCTCCGTATCAAGAATCAACAGACGACAGACAGCCACCGTTACAACCTTCGACGACGCTTCGTGGAATACCAGCCCGGTGAACGTGTTTGGGTGTGGACGCCGATACGCCGACGTGGACTAAGTGAAAAGCTTCTGCGACGCTACTTCGGACCATACAGGGTCGTTCGACGTCTCAGCCCACTTGATTACGAGGTTGTCCCCGACGGCATCACGAGCTCTCAACGACGCCGATCGTGACCTGACATCGTCCATGTCGCGCGCCTCAAGCCGTTTCATGCGCGTTAACAAACTGAAACAGTGTTTTTTTGTATTATTGTTGCATCGTAATCTATTCATTGTACTTTCTTGCATCATTATTGTACCTTCATCTTTAGTTAAAGCATCGGGACGATGCCTTTCTTCAGAGGGGGGCAATGCCACGTTCCACTTCCCAAGTTTTTGTTGTCGTCCCAAAACACCACACGCTTCTCAGCGCAAACCGCGCCTGCAGTCTTCGAGAGGGTTCCGGACTGTAGTAGATCATTTCGATAAGATCACGCCCACTGTGCGAACGGTACAGATTGTTCTGGAACCTACGCCACCGCCAGCGATAACGCTAGAACATTCGACGGGAAGAGTATCAATGCCGACGCGCTTCGCCGCTTGTCAGTTGTTGAACGAAGGCCGACACTCCGTTCGCCGCTATCAGTCCGAGACTGCCATCTGTGCAAGACCGCTGCTGTAATTGGACTTTCCGTTTACTGGGCACAGGTTCGCCCAAATAAACAGTTAAGTCCCAACACGAAGTCTCCTGTCTTCGGCCACGTCGCGACCCCGTGACAGTATCAGTGGTGGCATGCTTTATATAATATTTCAATACAACATACTTACATAATAAGTAACCGCGAATGCGACACTACTACCGCCAAAATCTCGACTCACTGATGTTTTTTTTGCGGCCACCTAGCCTTTCGCTAGGTGGCAATGGCAGCTGGCGCTATCATGCTAACCATAACGATGATCAGGATGATGAACCCACATGAGCACTCCACCACCTTTCATTAAGTGGCTGTTGGAAATAGGCTGTCGCAAGCTGCAAACGGGGGTGATCGCTAGCCTATACACTATGTCGCTAAAAGCTGGGGGACAGCAGAGCTTGAGAAGACCTGGGTGGTGCTGATACGGCACAGGTTTTACTTTTTTCCACCGCTTTATTTTTATCAATTTGTTCTTTTACTTTCTCTCTTCTTATGTGTCCCTTATCTCCATGATTCGTTCCACATATATATATATATATATATATATATATATATATATATATATATATATATGTGTGTGTGTGTGTGTGTGTGTGTGTGTGTGTGTGTGTGTGTGTGTGTGTTCCTGACAAAGGCCAGACTCTGGCTGAAACGTCGAGAAATAAACGAAGTTGTTGTGACTGCTCACGTACAATCCACTCGACTCTCTCTCTTTCTAAATAAATATATATATATATATATATATATATGTATATATATATATATATATATATATATATATATATATATATATATATATATATATATATATATATATATATATATATATATATATATATATATCGAAACGACGCCTGTGGAGTTAGGGACAGAACTTTTACACTGACCACACCATTGCCAAGCACTTTTGCTCAGTTATGGTGTAGTTCTTTTCGGTAGCAGTTAGTACTCTACTAGCATATTCAACTACTCCCTCTTGTGAAGGGGTGTTGCATTGGAGCAGAACGGCACCTATACCACAGCCGCCAGCGTCCGTGTGTAAGATGGTCGGTGCGGCCTCATCAAAGTGGCGGAGTACAGGTTCGGACGTGAGGGAACACTTTAACAAGTCGAATGCCGTTTGACATTCTTCCGACCACAAAAAGGGCACGTCGGAAGCAAGAAGCTGGTGCAGTGGAGCCACTATTGTTGCGAAGTTCCGTATCAAATGGCGAAAATAGGAGGGGAGACCAAGAAAGCTTCGCAACTCCTTCAGCTATTCGTCCAGATCCGGCTGAATTCCGTCTTTGGTCACGACGTGGCTCGAAACCCTGATAGCGTTTGTAGCGAAACGGCATTTCTTGCTGTTGAGTTGGAGACCAGCGGTGGCAAGGCACGTCAGAACGTGATCCAAACGTTGACAAAAAAAAAACAATGATGTCGTCCAAGTAGCAGAAGCAAGTCTTGAATTTGAAGCCGCGCAGCACGGTAACCATCATGCGCTCAAAAGTAGCGGGCGCGTCGCGCAGTCCGAAAGGCATAACGTTTAATTCGTTAGTAGGTGCAACGTAGGTAGGTGCAAATGCCCTTTTCTCTTTATCCTCTTCGTGAATAGGAATTTGCCAGTATCCAGAACGGAGGTCGAGGCTGGAAAAGTATTTCGCGCCTTGTAGAGAATTAAGGGCGTCGACAATGCGTGGCATTGGTACAGCTCCTGGCGAGTGATCTTGTTGAGCACTCCGTAATAGACGCAAAAGCGCATGGAGCCATCCTCTCTAGAACCAGAGGTACAGGCGACGATTAGGAGCTAGATGAGGGGCGAATTACCTCTCATTTGAGCATGTCAGCTACGTTATTTTGATGCTTTTTCTTTTAGCAGGAGACACGTGGTAGGGCCGGCGGCTTGCAACATATGTTCCGACTGTGTGGATTCGATGCGTTATAGTAGTAGTGCGGTCCAACGTCGAGGAGTAAGCATGGAATGAACTTGCGTGTTTCTTTAACAAAGCAAGCAGCTTTTGCGTTTGTGAAGGTGTCAAGTCGTCACCAATGGCTGCAACAAATGCGGAAGAAGATTCAGGCTCACCACTAGGGTGGTCGTTGGAGCAGACGGCATGAAATGGCACGACGCAAGCAGGCACAGGATCAGTCACGCAGGCCACCGTGGTGTTCAGAGGAAGTAAAATTTTTTAGGTGTGAAACTCTTAATAGCGGTACCCGTTCGTCCCTCGTAGCCGTTGTAGTGTGTAACAAGTATAAAATTTTGAACTCCGAGGTGGTGCCGGTGAGAGATTTCTTCTGTGCCTTGTTGAACAATAAGAGATAGTGCTCAATGTACATGCAAATGGCTGCTAATGGGGAATAAGAGACAGGGGCATTCGGCTTTTAGTGAACGCGCACGCTGTGATCCCAATTAGCAGCCATTGGCATGTACATTGAGCACTATCTGACAAGAAAGGGCTGCTACGTTATACTCGCTGGGTGCAACCTCCTTAGCTTTAGAAAGGTTTAGTGATCGTTGAGCCGCAGTGCCATGAATACAATGAACAAGTATATACCATGAATGAACTCGCGGTGGTTAAAGGTGGGAAGTAGATACAAAGTGCAAGCCGTAAGAATGTGTGCGTGCGCCACCTCTCATTTATTCCTCGGAATGTCCGCTGGATGGTGGTGGTTCTATATGGGGAATATATGATAAAAATATGTGACTTGGTGGTACTCGGAGTGTTGAATGATGGACGAACGAACACACAGACAGATGCATGGATGGACGCATGAACGGATGCAGGGGCGGATGCATGGACGAACGCAGGGATGGACACACGAACAGACGCACGCACGAACGGACGGATGGACGCATGGATGGTAACACAGACGGACGCATGGACGGACGGAAGCAAGAACGAATGAACGGACGAATGCTTCGCCCCACTCTCCATCATTCACTCCGTGGATATGCTGCCAATTTTTTGAGATGTGTAGTTGGTGGTCTGCGGTCCAGCAAAGAAAATGCCAGCGAAGTGACGAGACTGCGTTGGTCTCTGCTTGAGAGAATCTTGAGCATGTTCTCTCAATGACAGTGTCTGCACAACTAGCTTCGTTACCAGAACCATGCTACAGTGCTACCCTAAACGCAGCACTTGGAACAGCGCTACCACAAGAAAGCGATCGAAGTTGCACTGTGTTCAAAACAACAGAATGTGAGAAATCCAGAACAATCAATGATCATTTAACGTATAGAGGATTGTTTTCGATGACAAGAAACCTTACGCACTCGTTACTGATAGGTACTGTGCAAAAATTATTATTGCGCATCCCTTACAGCTTAGTTTTGAAGTTTGTATATGAAAACATCTTGTTTCTTTTTGCTCAAGTTCAGCAGACTGAAGCGACCTGTTTGTAGCTTCTTACCAAGCAGCCCTCTCCCTTTTTGCAATCTTTCTCGCTGGCGATTCATCGCGTGTTTGCTTTGATGACAAGTATTTTGGACAGTTCGAAAACATAGAAGGTACAACATTGTGCTTCAGCTTGCGCTTCTCCCGTTCTACTTCTATTATTCTTCCTGGTCGTTCATCTCGATGTGACAGCGTCGTTATGAAATTACCTGCTTGGAAGTGAAGCTCAGAAACCTGCGAATGCAAGAAAAAAACGACTGTTATAAACGCGCTACACAAGAAACCCACTGTGCGCAGATATACCCTGCGAATAGATGTTCTTTCATAATTATTTAACCACGGTATAAGCACGAAGTTGTTCATTAAAAAAAACTATACATGATGCACCTAACGTAGAAACAGGCTTTCTTTTTACGAGACGCTATGATTTTTGCTATCCAAGAACCGGGCAAGTACCGCACTTACAATTCTTCATTTATTAATAAATGAAGGAAACAAAAAAAAGCAAAAATAAAACTGACTTCGAAGGCAGGTTTCAACATCTGAAATGAAAGAAAATTGCATTGTTTTACTGCTATTGTTTTCTTTCTTTCATCGCATCATGAGAAAGCCATTTTTTTGTCGCAATAACTTGCTTCATAACATGCTTAATTGGGGGATGGTTGTACACATCAACATGCAGAAAATAAAACACACCGGCCAAACCATGTAGTTTATGGCAGTTATAGCAAAATAAAAGGTATTTTATCTATACTGTGAGAAGGATATCGTTCTCAGCACTGTTCATTCACAAACACACTATTCTCAATATGTACGAAGAGAGTATTTTCTTTCGATAATTATGGCTTTTGCAGCTAAGGGCACTGATTTACACACCCGATAAAGCAATGTTAGAATTCTTTACTTTCGAATGCACTGTTGGTGAGAAATCTTTCCGTGGAATAGCTCGAAGCCACGCTTCTTTCTGCGCGTCATCACACGCGCACTTTTGACCCATTGTAATAGTTTCCGCGGCACCCAGGAACACAACACCGGCAGTGGCGTACCAATTCTTTCGCGAGGGAGGGGGGCTCTCGCTAGCATTGATATATATATTATATATATATATATATATATATATATATATATATATATATATATATATATATATATATATATATTTATATATATATATATATACATATTGTCATGACCAAAAAAGTTCGGCGCGCGGGTAGCTTAAGCACAGAAAAGAAAAACGAAGGCAGAAAAAGAACAGGTGGCCCCGGATCGGGTGTTGTCTCTTGTTCTGTGTCTCGCTCATCACAATAGCACAGTCGACGAAGAAGAAGTCTTACGTCCCGGCTTCGTCATCCAGGACAGCCGCAATAAGCTCCGCTTGAGGACGGCGTCAAGGCCTCCTCGGCAACTGTTCACCTGCCGCCACTGCCACCACCGCTCGGGGACGGCGTCAAGGCCTCCTCGGCGGCTGTAGTACACGTTACCGGTACCAATTCACAAGGGACGTTGTCCACGCGTCCTTGGCTATGGATTTTGCCGTCAGCGCAAGCCGACAAGTGAACCCACTGCGGGAAGCCACGGTACGTGTATTCGTGGTTCGTCGGAAGTGTGGGCTTCTCCATCCAGGAATGCCATTCAGGCTTCTTTGGCGATAAAGTCAACAAACCAGCCACCGCTTCAGCTGCCCATTGGACCTTCAGTGGACGGTGTCCATGCCTCGTCTGTGGTACCAGGGCATCACCCAATGAACACTATGCTACCACTTCGCGGCCGTAATACGCACGGGCTCCTGTCCTTTGGGAATGCTGTTCAAGCTTCCCACGGCCTGCATTCCCTGTCCGGTACTCCTCCAACATACGAGCCGCCAAGAAACGCTGTTCATGCTTCCATGGACGTGCGTGTCACCGCCGTGAATACTACTAAAACCGCGTACTTCACGGACGCGAACGAAAGCGGTTCGGAAGACTCGTGCGACAGTGCCGCGGAACTGTGGCGTACCATCGCGCTACTCCGTGCCGAGACTAACAAACTGACAGCGTTGATCGCCGAGCGAGCTCCTACAATGTTGCCAGCATTGTGTGACATTAACGCAGTGTTGGATGTAGCTGCCTCATACGACCTTGAGGCAAGCACACCAGTGCAACGCAGGGAGCTTCGGTCTTCTTTCATCGAGCTGTTACACCAGCTCAACTGCTTCGCGTCGGTGATCTCTGCGTTGCCAACTGCCACCTCTCAATCACCAGCCGTCTGTGAACTGCCGGAATTTCACGGGGTCCGGAACGACGCCGACAGCTGGGTGGCAACCGTCAACGCGATAGCAATGCGCGAGGCCTGGACGGAATCTCAGAAATGGAGCGTGGCTGTAGACCGTCTTCGGGAAGGTGCAGGTCGTGGCACCGGTATGAAGGCTGGAAGCAGCAGTCATGGGCGGAGTGGAGTTGCAAGCTCATAGCTGCTTTTGGTCTTAATCCTTACCACCTCTTCACCACCACCCCATCCAACCTGACTGGTACCGAGGATGGAGTGCAAGAAAGGTTCCATCTTGAGGCTCCAGCTGAGCACTCCAGTTCTACAAATGAGCTTCCAGACTCGTCGCTGGTACCGGACCCCAATTCATGTCAGCCATCGGCCACCCCGTCCAACCTGGCTGGTATCAAAGAGCGAGCTCCAGAGGCTTTCCACCTCGAGGCTGCAGCTGTGCGCCGCAGCTTACCATACGAGAAGTTAGACACTTTGTCGATACCCGAAGCAAGTTCACTGCGGCCCGAGGCCGCTACCGAAGTCGGACCTCTTGAAGGGCGTTGCTCCAACGAAACAGCCGCGGAGAATCAACTCGACTGTGCTGCATTGCCCTTCACCGATGCAACCCCAATCGCACACCGAGCTGAAGTGGCGCAACGCCTCGAAGGTTCCTCAGAGCCCTCAAGCCGCGCGGCAGAAAGCTTCTCCGCCTGTCCTTGAAGTCAGACACAGGTGCGACACGCCACTGCTGCTCTCAGTACCCGCGCCGGTACGCGATGCCATCATGCCAGTAGAAGAGGCTGATACCAGTCCTCATACAGCTCAGTTAGAGAAGCCAGCCCCAATATCACCTTTACTGAGGCAAGTGGAGACACCAGCATCGCCTATGCTTGAACCACCTACAGTGATGGCGCCGGTAGAGCCCAAGGTAACCACTGCTGATGTCACTGACCAAGATCATGAGGAGAAAGTTGGCGCTCAAGATGCAGACAGCAGCCAATACGATGACAGCTTCACAAAATGTCCTGCCGCAGATGCCAAGACCGGCCGTGAATTATGTTTTCTGCCACACATCACAGAATATGCGTACCCACTCTCGACACCAGCCAAGGCACCTAGCGCGTCTTTTGGGAAACGCTTTCGGCAGCCCTCGTCCAGTGTTTTACGTCAGCCGCTTATTTCGCAGCCCGTCCGAAGCGCGCTGTCAGGTGCATGCTTAGCTGCTTCCCACAGAGAATCTCTGCATGGCCAAGACCGACCTCCGAGATGCCG